>NC_054537.1:45724990-46024990 GCF_017654505.1 Polyodon spathula | reverse complement strand
TGCAACCCCCTTGCCCATATACTAATACACATTTTGTTTGCACATGAAGCAATACAAGTGGAATCCCCTTGCCTAAATACAGATATACATTTTAAATCACCTGCTATCTAGCCTAATTTATACCCCGTGCACCAATATAAAACTCATCAACAATAACACACCAAATACAACATAAAACACAGAATAAGCACAGGGGCGGGGCACCCCACCACACATTGACTAAGTGATACTTTCACTGTGTCTTACAGGTTTTAAGATGCAGCTTCCCCTTTCCTCTGAGAGGTTTCTAAAGGGCAAACAGCAAATTCTTCCATTTCTTCCATTTTTAAAAGAGAAAAACACGATCCTTTGGACAGATTCCCCAATTTACTATATTGACAAATATCCATTATTATTATTATTATTATTATTATTTATTATTATTATTATTATTATTATTATTATTATTATTATTATTATTATTATTTAAAACATCATCCAATGTCAAAATTTAAGCTGTGCACATACTGAATTAGTTTATGTTTCTATACAGGATACAACAATGCTATACCAAAAATGTATTACTTTATAACATAAAGCAAAAATGCAAATACTGGATGCAAAGTGGAGAAAACTTTTAAGATTTGACACAAATTATAACAAGAAATGTTGTTAAATACTGACACATATCTACCATGTTCACATAGTAAAGAAAGTCATTGTCAACCTATTTTACTCATTATATTATTACGCATAAAAAGGCAGACAGTTTGGACTTCTGTTGGCATAAATATTCTAATGTGATGTATTTCATTCTAAAGGAGCACAGACCACTAAAGAGCCGAAATGTTATCTGAACTTGGGTTTCTTTTATTACTGCCATTTTATAATCAGTTTAACGATAGATAATAATTTAGTTTATATTTTTATGGCATTTGTTAGGTATTTCATTTTGCATGATCCCCATTCTTCTACTTTACTGATGTTCTCTTGTATTTTTCAAACTTGTTGCTAACTTGCTTGCCCTTTGCCTCAGTCGCTGTACTTTATCAAATACCTTAAAACAGAACCATCGATACGATCTACACTAGCATTAAAATGAAATGTCATAATTAGGCACTTTTGATTTTAAGTTTGTTCTTTGCAGTCATGCACACAACTACTATTAGTCCTATTTTCACTTGAAAGAGCAGCACCTGTATCTTATAAATCTATAACAGACTGCAGTATGTAACTTTTTTAATAATGCTTGTGAAAAAAGTAAATGAAAAAGAATGGCTACTGTACCGTGCAGTAATGAGAGTCAGCTGTTGCTAGATGTTACTGTTCGGAGTTTAGTTCAGTGTACCTAAAGCACATGTTATTTAGGGCCTCCCTGTGCGCTGTGGAAAAGTTGGCTGGCAGATACTAAATCCAGTTCTTTGACGTTTGCAGTCTGCAACTCGCAAATTATGTTTTTTCTTTTTTTTTCCTAAAACACAGTACATGTCTTATATGATCATATAGAATCGTGCAGAGATGTTTTTCAATCCCTTTAAATCTTGGAATCTGCAGGTGTGTGTTACAAGTTCTGTAGCAAACAAGATCTATTTTTGGTGTTGTTTTTAAATTGTGTGATTGATTCATTGAGGTAGGGGCTGTCTAAACTACAAACAGAGTAATATACAGGATACATCAATGCTACAACAGGTCCGGATTTATTTATTACTTGAACATCGTTATTAAATTATTCATATAGCAAAGTAAAAATACATAATAATCTTTGTTACTAAACAATTATTTAAAATCAAACAATAATAAATTAACTTGACACCACATCAGGTACTACCATACAGTAATGTGTCACAAAGTGAAACATTGAGACTGAGAAGATGAAAATATCCCAATGCCTTTTAAAGACTTGACCATTCATTAACCCTGTAATAAAAATGGCTTTGGACCCTCAAACATGACAGATGTGTGGCAATATTTAACAAATGTGTACAGCTGTTCTGTTGCTCTAGGCTTCAACCACAACATGAACGAAACTAAAACTTCATGTTTGAAATGAAAAACAGTTTCTGTGTTTATATGGCAATAAACCCTGATTAGTGTGCATTACTTCCTGACATTTCCAAAATTGTCAAATGCCAGAAGGCAGTCTAATTTTCAAAGTTCTATTGTTTAAGCTATTCAACTTGACATTAGAACTAACATAGAAGGTTACATGAAGGATAATCATGCAAAGGATGTATGGCCTATTATTTAAAAAAATGTAATACAATTTTAACAGTATTGTCAATAAATAAAAATTTAAAAAAAATGGGTACACTATGCTAGGCTATGCATTCGTAATGTAAGTTCAAGGATCCATCTCTAACAGTAAAGCCCAATCTTTAAGAGGTTAAAGGGTTAAATGCAAGAAGCTGTCCTCTGTAGATTGTGTGAAACCTTCCTGTTGGGAGTTCCTTTGAGAACAAGTGGAAAAGGAACAGTATTAATAGCTGCTACTTTTTCGGGATTTCCCACAGGTCTGGGCAGGATCTCCAGCACAGTTCGGAAAGGGTGACCTGGATCTACAGCAGACTTTGGAAACTAAGGGCCCCACACAGAGGAAACTGGGCTTGAGACATAGACTCATGGTGAAGCCACAGGCTAAGATCCCCTGCTGTAAGACTACCCTCTTGCATCCGAACTAAAAAGAGAAAGGCGGCCTGAATCCACATCAGACACTGTGAAACGAGTGGGGCCCCACACAGAGGAAAACAAAGACACGTGGTACAGGATCAAATGAAGACCCCGACCAAAATATCTTCACTCTTAAATAAGGAAAGTGGGGGTAAAATATGACTTTGGGGGTGGGGGGAAAGGAAGTAAGTGTCAAAACATATTTTCATGGCTTGGAGGGGGGGTTTTGTTTTACTTCGGAGGTGGGGCAGATTTCAGAACTTAAATAAATAAAGGTAACATGAATTCTGTATTACTGGACAATAATTTACTACTAGGCTATTTTCATCAACACTTCCTGAGTTGGGAAGGTGAGATTTCCTAGATTTTAGAATTTAAAGAGAAACCACACCCAGAACTGTATAACTTATATAGTACTGTAGTAATTCACTGGTAGTATCATACTGTAATAAAATTGACTTAAACTTTTCAATTTTTGTTATGAAGCTTCTTGAAGGAATCTATCTGTGTTTGTTCCTATCTCACATGACTAGAAACAGAAAGATGATTTCAACAACTTAGTCTGTTTAACAAAAAATAAAGCCTTTCTTTTTCTTTTTTTTAATCATGACCCTATGTCACAGTGACCTAGTTCATCACATCACACTTTATTTTAATGTATTTTTTATTTTCCCTGGATGCTGTATGTTCAGAAAAGTTCAGTAGAATCCAAATACAGCATTGTCAGTGGTAAAGATTTTATCTGAACTTAGCTGAGAAATAATTGTTCACACAAACCCAGCAGACAAATGTTTCACAAGATGCACCATAGTCAAAATCTACTTAAACGTTATATTATAAAATTTCTATTGTTGTACTAAATCTTATTTGCTGTCAGCATGAAAATGAAAAACATAGAGTAAACAACTAGCAATCAACAGTCCACTTCACAATATCATCACTTTTTCACACACATGCACACACACACACACACACACACACACACACACACACACACACACACACGCACACACAGAGAACCATATGCATATGTTATCGCTCTTCTACAGCTATGTTAACGACTGTAAACCACCTACAATTACTAGCATGATCTCTAACCCCTGAAAGGTGGTAATCCAGAATTGGTTGTAAGCTGTCAAACCTATTTCCCTTAGGTGAAATATGTCTTGGGCTCAATTACGAGTCATTCACAACAGTTTATGAGCTGAAACTTAGCAAGGCACATTTGACATTTAGCCCCTGACCCTTAAATATCTACCAGCTATTAAACTGGTCATGTATTATTATCCAATCATGTGCACAGCTCAAACGACTACATTAGGTAATCTTAGAACAGAGAATGTACCTGTGTATAAAAAAAAAAAAAAAAAAAAAAAACTTTTGAAAAAAAAGAATTGAAAGCTGAATTCAGGGCAGTTACACACAGTATAATACTCTAGCACAGGTATCATTTGTAAAGACTTTCCCTTCCTCAATAGCAGTCTCTAAACACCAGTTCCTCTTGACAGATGCACACAGGGTAGGTTTTTCACACAGACCTTTATGATTTCTACAGACTGTGATATGGTCATAGTTGTGCTGGTTCCAGCTAGCAGAATGCTCATATGCTTAAATTTCTATGCAACAGAACTGTGTCCTCTGAGACAAATTTATGGTCAGGCCAATGCGTCTCACAGAGGAGTAATGGGGAAAAATACCTCTGTGTCATGTAGGATAGGGATAGGTTATATAAAATGACAGGATAATTTCTTCAATTTTTAAGTAATTTTGGAAGATACATATAATGTCAAAGTGAAAAATAAAATCTACAAATTGTTCTAAATTAATTACAAATACAAAACAGAAAATAATTGATTGCATAAGCATTCACCCCCTTGAGTCAATATTTAGTAGAGGCATCTGTGGCAGCAATTACAGCCATGAGTCTATTTGGATAAGTATCTACCTGCTTTGCACATCTGGACACTGCAATTTTTGCCCATTCTTCTTTGCAAAATTGCTCAAACTCCGTCAAGTTGGATGAGGACCTTTGATGAACAGCAATTTTCAACTCTTTCCACATATTTTCAATTGGATTGAGGTCCGGGCTTTGACTGGGCCACTCTAGGACATTGACGTTTTTGTTTTTAAGCCACTCCAGTGTGGTTTTTGGCTGTATGTTTGGGGTCATTGTCCTGCTGGAAGATAAATCTTTTCCCAAGTCCCAGGTCTCTTGTACACTTCAGCAGGTTTTCCTCCAGGATTTCTCTGTACTATTCTGCATCCATTTTACCCTCTAGCTTCACAAGCTTTTCAGGCCCTGACACAGAGAAGCATCCCCATAGCATGATGCTGCCACCACCATGCTTCATGGTATGGATTGTGTTCTCAGGGTGATGTGCGCTGTTAGGCTTGCGCCAAACATAGCGTTTAGCATTGAGGCCAAAAAGCTCTATTTTGGTCTCATCAGACCATAGAATCACTCTCACATGCCTTCTGACAAATTCTAGCCAAGATTTGATGTGAGTTTTTTTCAACAATGACTTTCTTTCTGGCACTCTCCCATAAAGGCCAGTTTTGTGACGCACCCGGGCTATTGTTGCTGTATGCACGGTGTCTCCCAGCTCAACTGTGGAAGACTGTAACTCCTTTAGAGTTGACATAGGCCTCTTGGTGGCCTTCCTGACTAGTGCCCTTCTCGCCCGGATACTCTGTTTTTGAGACCAGCCTATTCTAGGAAGATTCACAGTTGTGCCATATTCTCTCCATTTCTTAATAATGAATTTTACTGTGCTCCGGGGGATATTCAATGCCTTGGAAATGTTTTTATATCCTACCCGATTGGTTCTTTTGAAGAACCTTTTTCCAGATTTGCTTTGAATGTTCCTTCGTCTTCATGATGTAGTTTTTGTTAGGAAATGTACTAACCAACTGTGGAACCTCCCAGAGACAGGTGTATTTAACCTGAAATCATGTGAAACTTCTTAATTGCACACAGGTGGACCTCATTCAACTAATTAGGTGACTTCTAAAGAACATTGGTTGCACCAGAGCTTATTTAGGTGAGTCATAGCAAAGGGGGTGAATACTTATGCAATACATTATTTTCTGTTTTATATTTGTAATTAATTTAGAACAATTTGTAGATTTTATTTTTCACATTGACATCATGGACTTGTTTTGTGTTGATCAGTGGCAAAAACTCCTAATTAAATCCATTTTGATTCCATTTTGTAACACAAGAAAATGTGGAAAAGTCCAAGTGGGGTGAATACTTTTGAGAGCCACTGTAGAGGCTTGATTGAAACATCTGTTAAATGTGCTTGATTTTGTTCATGTTAGCAATGGCGCTGACAAACTTGGCTTTGGTTATATCCTCCCTATAGTTCAAATTAATAAGCATGTCAATGAAAAACAGTGACCAAAACCATCGTTTCCCTTTGCAAGCCAGTAAATTTAACACACAAAGCATCACCTGACTGTTTTTTAGCATAATGAACTTCAAAATAACCTCCCATGCACCTGTTAATTCAGCCTCAGGGCAAACAGCTATTTCCTTAGTTCGGATAGGAACCGAGAAACATATGAACTGACAGAATCTCTGTATTCAATCCTTGGAGTTTCATTGACTCCAGAAACAGACAAGGGTCAGGTTAGAAGGCTCAGAGGCCAACAGGCTGAGACCATAAAGCAAAAGCTCACAGCCAGGCAAGAGTTCAGTTAATTTATCCAGGCAATCTATTCCAGACGTGGTAAATTATACATTATTGGATCCAGACCTGCAATGGCTTTGTATATATTACATTACGAAGACCAGCCTCACTTAAGTATCATTACCTTCCCTTCAGAAATATAGTTATTACTCAGACCTGTTCAGAGTGTGCTTTACTCAGCTGGCATTCAACTGACTTTTGTTCTCCCTGCACCCCTCCTAATTCCCTTCTCCAGTGTGGGAATTATTAAGCATAACAACTAACATGCTGACCGCAGAACACCCAAGTTGATCCTGCTCAAAAGGGATTTTCAAGAGTGTACTGAACAAAAAGTGAAGTTCCAAAGATAACGACACTGAACTGAATGTGTGAACTTAATAGGCAGTGCAAGTCACTAGACCTAGCTCAACAAATGCTATTTAGGGGTGGTACCAATCAAAGAGCTAATTACTAAGGTAGCTGGAAACGAGGTATTCCTTTTAAACAAAAATAAAATCATTAAGTCACCATAAGGTTATTTGTTTTTCTTGCTGCTTGTCCTTTAACGATGGGGCCTGTGCCTTTTGTGAAAACATCATTAATGCTCTTATCACCTATTCAGCAGCCAAGCCTCTATCACCAAAAAGAAGGCAACTTATACAGAGGTGTAGTATTGTGTTTACCTGACAGAGTGCTTAGCAGAATCCAACATAGGGAACTGTCTCATTCCAAATGTTTATCAAAACACATGGACATGTAAAAAAAGTTACCTTTGAAAATATTTTTAAAAAATCAGGTTTCTGCTACTTTGCAGAGGCATATTTATACTCATCTCCTCATGAAAGTGGTTAATTTAACATTGTTTTATTTTTGGGTCATGGAAATACAATATGTGGCCACACACTTTTTGCAAGCTGTTAAAAAACACCTACATTACACAGAAAGCAGCAAATACCTTACAGCTTAAGCTACATTCTCCTTTGAAAACGGATATGACAAGAAAGGCTCTACCTTAGATATGACAGCTGGGAAACATCAAAGTGATCCCAAAATATGTTTGTGAAGATTATTTTGTAGATGTTGAAACTCATAATTGTAGGTTGTTCTGTAGGATATTAGATTAACATGATGTGCAAAAACCATTTAAGGTCCGTTTTTTTTTTTTATTAACATTCTCTTAAATTAAACAGTTCTTTGAAAAATTAACTAAAACTAATAGAAACCCACTCTAAAGATCTTTTCACACCAATCGTATTGCATCAAAGTGTCAGTGTCCAGTCTATTTTGACGCCGTCAAGTTGCCTTCACACCTGAATTATATTTGTATATATTTTATCACTAAGTACTGTACCAGCAGTACTATTTCATGACAATTAATTTACAAAGTTATATGTACATTGTAGAAAATATTTAAATGGGAGTGTCATAAATATGTATTATACATTATACATTTTATTAGTCATTGAGTGGCATTATCTTTGCTGCACTGTAGACTATCTTTAAAATAATTTTTAGTGTTGTTTGAACACTTCCTACCTGCTGTTGATTGACTGCTGAAATTCCAAACAGACTGTGTGTCACTGTAACATAGGTTGTGATCTTCTTATACATACAACACTTGATAATTTATGTTTTAAAACAAAAAAGTAGGGTTGCAACCTTGTGTATCTTTCAAACATTTATTCCCCTGGTCCCACCCCAAGTAGTCAGTTGAAAATAAATGCACATTTTCTCCAAAACTAAACATTGCTCAGTGAAATACTTAAGTCTGGGTGGGTTAAGATATTTTTAAAAAGGCTGTAGATAAACAAGAGGTTTATCTTTTTTCTGTCTTCTATCTTTTCGAAACCCATTTATTGAACACCAGAGGTGCCTGTATGTGTGCTATGACCTTTCTGCTCTCTGGTTTGTTTGTTTTTTTTTTTTTTTTTTAAAGAGGCAGTCCTGTAGCCTACTCAGAAACAGCCATTCACGATTATATGTCTTGTTCTTGTTATTGAATAACAAAATATATACAGTTTCATTTTGAACACAGTCATAAAATAATTTATTTGCCATATTGATGTATATTATTTTTTAAATACATTGGTTAAAAAAGTACTTTTACACCCGACACCCACAGAGAAACAGGAGCACAGTTTATGTCAGACGACATCCGTGTTAAAGCCTCCATTAGAGTATTCTAAAAAAAGAATGTTACTCTGGACGGGGACCCTTTGATGCAGCACTTGGTGCGAAAGGAACGTTAAAAAGAAAAAAAAATGATTTAATTAACTGCAAATTTGATTTATTCATTAACAAAACATTCTTTAAACAGTCCATAACTTTTTGTGATGAGAGTTTGTATTATCGTGCTGGGCTCTTTTTTTTTTTTTTTTTCGTATTGGTGTGTTTCTACATATTCCCAAGTAGCATTAGACCACAAACCAAACCTATGTGACTGAAGACACTGACATGAATTATGAGAAATTACTTTGAAGCAAGTTGCTCAACTTGCAGGTTATGTAACTCTGCCATCACTGAGTACATTACTTCTCACAATGCACTGCTACCAGGTCAGGCGTCTTGTTTATACTGTATGGACACGGCAGGCATCACTCCCAGCTGCCAAGCATAATTGAATTACAAATGTTATCACATTCTGTCTCGCAAACATTGAGCTGGCAAATGTATATACGTGTGTGTCTTAAGCACTCTCGTCACCTGTCAGATCACAATCAGTCAAGAGGAACCTGAATAGGCTGGAAAAATATTCACCATGGAACAATCACAACTCCAAAGCTCTGGTATGTGGTATATTGTGAAGTAAAAACACATCGTACACATACATAGGTTTGTATTAAACAACTGATTCTTAAGATAGCACAGTGACAGTGTAATAGATCTATACAGTTTTCGTGGCAAATGTTAACACATTTTCTGAAAGAATAACTATTGAACAAAGGAGTTCAAAACGTAGATGTAGAATGTGATAAAGTCCATCAACCTTTAAAATTAAACTGAAAAACTCCCTAATTTAGAAAACATAAAATAGTACATTTATATTCTAGATGAAGGTTAGAGTTTCAGGCAAGTATATTCTTAACAGCAAGGCTAAGCTACTTTTTTCCAATCACACGGTGCCCATAATTAATACTTTTATCTGGAAGACAGGGCCTAAATGGCAAGGCCTAGTCACATACCAGTAAAATGCTTTCATCGCAAGAAGTCAACAGAGATATTTAGCCCCATTAATACTGGCAAGGAACAGAAAAGTAAAAAAAAAAATGGAACAGAGAAGCCTTTGGAGAACGTAGAGAGTAATAGGACTGCTACACTCATCTTGTCACAAGGCCTCCATTAGTCACAGTCTCTGTGCATAGGTTTGAAACCTTTTTCTTGTTCCTCTGTCATCGCATTGCCAGCATAGAAACTCATCCGATATGGCTCATTACTTTTTCCTGGTTATTAATCTGGCTTTGGTTTCATTTACTAAATTAACACATATGACTTTATCAAATGTTATTATGCAGTTGACTTTTATAGGTAATATTATATTGCATTTAAACACTCTACATCCTAGATTTTTCATATAAATGACAAAAAATGATTATATATATGTGTGTGATATTTGATTCTGATTTGAGCTTTGAGGCTCATATTTGACAAATGACAAGTGGGCTTTTTATCTTCTAAAAAACATTGATCAAATTAAGTCTTGTCTTTCTTTGTCTGATGCTTTTAAATTCATGCTTTTGTGTGTCTAGACTTGGATTATTATGACACTTTATTTGTTGGTCTTCGGTATAATGCTTTACCATGTTTGCACCTTGTTCAGAGTGCAGCTGCTAGGGTTCTCACTGAAACCAAGAAATTGACTAAGTCCTGTGTTGGTCTCACTGCTCTGGCATCTAGTGCACTTTAGAATTGATTTTAAAATCTTAATGTAGACATATAAAGCACTAAATAGCTTGGAACCAGATTAAAAGATTCTGCCCCCATATAAACCTCTGCACCATGTGCCTCCCAAAGGTAAAATTGAAAAGGAGAGGAGAAAATGCATTTAGTTATAATGCCCCCAGATTGTGGAACTCACTGCCCTTTTCTATTAGAGATGCTGCGTCAGTCAATATTGTTAAGTCAAAATTAAAGACTTTTATAGGTTAACCTTTTAAACCCAACTTACAAATATAATAGTTTCTATCTACTTTATTTGCTTATATTTGTTTTGTATCTATCATCCGTTTTCATTTCCTGTTTTCTTAATTGATTTTGTTTAGACTGTTTCATTATTTAATGTTATTATTATTATTATTATTATTATTATTATTTATTATTATTATTATTATTATTATTGGTATTTATTATGTGTGCTACTTCTTGATGCTGCAAACTTCTTTTTGTTTGAACCAAAATAGAGAGCACTTTGAGATACTGTGGTATGAAAGGCATATGTATATAAAAAAATACAGAAATAAACAAATAGTAATTGCCTGCAAACATCATGAAACTAGCCAGCAACACTGTAACAGCTTGTATACAGTTACAAACATTTGGACAAGCTTGCATTGATCTGCAGTTAAACCAACAAGACAATGAAAAAGTCCATTAGAATCGTGATTGGATTTCTACAGTTTAGTAACTGAAGAGTTTCTGAAAAAAGAGGCAGTAGAAAATTAAGGTAAGCATGTGTCTTTTATACTCCCAGTGCAATTTAGAAAATGTTCTTATGCCATGTAAAAAATGGTTGCATGTCTTGCTAAAAAAGTCATGGTATGCCACTGGGTAACATACACAAAATTATAAAAGCTTCCTTATACTGTATTCATAGATAGTGGTGTTGGGATCAAATAACATTAAATACAATTAAATGATGTAACCTGTCTTTTGACATTATATAAATAAACTATATCTACCAGTATTTGAAATCTTGATAAATCTTCCTAATTACAAAAACATACACTGACATAACATCCTTATTATAAGGTTCATAAGGTTAATATTTCAACTCCATCAGTAACAGCTAGTGTTACTCTTGGTTTCAATTTGAATTCCTTCAAGTAGATAGTAAACTAACATATATATTGTTCAGGAAAGGGAATAAGAGAAAAAAATTGGTTAAGGGCATTTTTAGTAACTACGGTTTTGTATTGTCTTGAATATAATGTCGTATTTTAACATTCTGGACTAAGTTTGTGCATTTGTAATTTGTACCCCTCCACAACTCTCTCTCTCTCTCTCTCTCTCTCTCTCTCTCTCTCTCTCTCTCTCTCTCTCTCTCTCTCTCTCTCTCTATATATATATATATATATATATATATATATATATATATATATATATATATATATATATATATACATTTGTAGTTATAGTAGGTAATGTTAGTACATGCTTGCATTACAATTTCTAATAGGAGTAGGATATTTGGCACATACATATTTCCTGTACAGAGTGATATTATTTTCCTTGAACTCTACCTAAAGTACAATTGTGTTAATCAATTTATCAAAACAAATATGTAGACGCAAGCAATTCTGGAGCTGCTCTATTGCTTTTTTAAATAATCCTAAAGGTTGAATACATTAGGCAAATTTTCTTAATGAATGCCATGTGTTTTTGCTTCAGTTACATGCTACAGTAGTTTCTAAGATGGCAGCATCATTGTGTTAGCTGAGGGCAGCTTTGTAACTACAGGAACTGTTAAACAATACATTTAAGAGGGTTCATGGCTTCTTCCATGTTGCTACTTTTTTCAATGGGGCCTATCACAGCAAGGTATGGTTGTTAGTCTTAAATTTTCTTTCTCTTAAGCCCATGTGCGAAATAGACATTTAGGGCAGCTCGATCTGGCAGGTCATGGCTCATTGGCAGTGATTAATTGACTGACATGCTTTCACATGATCCTTTTTGACATCTAGACACAGCACTCCC
This sequence comes from Polyodon spathula, assembly GCF_017654505.1. Classification (NCBI taxonomy): domain Eukaryota; kingdom Metazoa; phylum Chordata; class Actinopteri; order Acipenseriformes; family Polyodontidae; genus Polyodon; species Polyodon spathula. Next base: position 46,012,763 of record NC_054537.1, on the reverse strand, counting down.
CTTCGAAAGTTAAGAGTGGATGATGACAGTGCATCTCAGAAATGACAAGGCTCAAATAACCGATTGGTGTTTTCTGTCATAACATTTCTGGCATTTTAAAAACAATAAAATAAATACAAATAAAAATAAATGAATTGTACTGTTCAAGGCTCAACTTTGTTTTCAAATTGGCCTCTGAAATGTTACGTTTTGCTGCTCCCTTAAACCAGAAAGTATACAAGACAGTCATAAAAAAAAAAAAAATGTAGCTCATTGTCTGCCAACTTTGTGCGTAACAATTTTGTAACCAGACAAGAGTTCTTTATAGTGTAGAACAGTAGGTGTTTAGAGCCATCGATGAAGGCTCTACCGACTGCAACGGGAGTTACTCTATGCATGCCGAGGTGAAAGCGAGGGCACTAGTGAAAACCAAGGTCAACCACCAGATGTGCAGATTTTTTTTTTTCTAATTTTAAATTTTTTTAAAGACAACATATAAAACCTAGATTTACCTTGTTAACCAGTCATTTTTTGGGTACCCTAATGTTGATTCCTGATCGGTTTAATAATAATAATAAAAATTGAAAAGGTTAGATTTTTTGCCAGAAAATGTAAAGTAAATGCTTGTTATGGTTGCTTTATGTTTATCTGGACAATGAAACATATTTAATATTTTCAAGAGTTGCAGTTCATATTCTGAGTATTTAGTAACACAGCTTTTGGACCAGTAGCAGTGAACTAGGTGCTGCAATACAAAAAAGAGTTGAGTTGACACTGACTGGCTTACAGATCTGGAAAGTAAAACAAAAATAAAAAACAAATGTAAAAATAATTTATGCAGGTTGATACGAATAACAGCTTCTGATAGCAGTCTGCTAGAGTTGAATCTGATTAGCTGACAGTACTCAAACTGAATGTTAAAGAAATATCCATTCTAAGCTCTGAATATGAGATCCATCTGAGAAAACTGATGTCGAGTTAAAGCAGATTCTTGATTTCATAAGATGATTAAATTGTAAGCCTGCAATAACGTTTTGTAAAACCCCACTATTTCGGGCTACTAGTTTCCTTAAAATTCACCTTAAGGGGCCAACCAGTGTTCCAAAGTCCGACAATTGAGGGTTGTCCACTGTGTATACAATTAAGTAGTTAAAAAAAGAAAGAACAGAGACAGGTCAGAAGGATTTTCTTCTCCACCAAACAAATATTGTAACCCCAGATTTTACTTTTAAAACAAATAACTTTCTCCAGAGGCTTTTGAAAAGAAATAAGATACAGTTCAATTATTATTTTCACCTGCCAGAACAAGACTGGGAACTCTAGGAATACAAATAAAATTAATAAATGCAGATTAATATTTTTAAAAAAATATATCAAATTCCATAGTTTCTTGTAAATGATTTTAGTTTTTGTGTTTAAAACTATGTTCATATAGACTCTGAGTCTCTTTAAGGCATGTAAGGTATATCTGTATGTTAAAAATGGATCAGCGATTTCCTTTAGCCTAAAAAATACATAAATATTATGTATTTGACCTTTTTCTGCTTGATGAAAGAAAAACTCAACAAGCACAACAGGAATAGCACCTAGCCTCTGTTTGGAAAACAAACAACTGAATGCAGACTGATTACTTTGAATAAACTTAATGAACACACCTTGAACAAGTTACTGAACAAACAGCAAGATCACCACTAACAAATTAAGTCTACTGGACTACAATTATTTGTTTATTTTTTAATTTCATAATACATTTTAGCACCTATTGGTAACTTAAATACTTAATGAAATATACAAGCGTTCACTGAAATCCTAATTAAAAAATAAAAAGTTACGGATGTAGGGTCAGTAAGTGCTACATTGTCAGAACGTGTACCCGTTTAACGCCAGCAAATATTAAACTGTCAATGCTGTGATTGAATACTGCACAAATAACTATGAACAAAACAAACTAGTTCACCCACAAAATCGTATATGTTTACAATTTTAGACAACCCAATTTGTTGCTCATCAGTTAAAGTCACATAAATCTGCTGAATTGTAAAAAAACTTCAAAATAACATAATAAAATATTCAAAATAACTTTAAGGGCCAAACTCAATACATCGTACCTCTTTCAGATGGTTATTTCCATACTTTCTGAGCTAAAATCATTTGCGCATGGCCAAGCAAGCACAGTACACAATGCACCACATTTTAACGTGTACCACAAAATAACACCACATCAATACTTTTATTCTTTTGCACATTTTACATTTTGTTAAGCAGTAGATAAAAACAAACAGTTCACAAACCACGTTCGCTTTTATGTAGGTACGTGAAGTGAAGAACAGTTTCTGGTAAAGCTCTAGGACAGGGTTACTCAACCCTGTCCCTCCTGGTTTTTGTTCCAACTTATTACAAGCTTAATTGGTCCAGTTAATAAATTTGGTGTATAGTGAGAACAAAAAGGACCCTGCTCTAGGGAATGTCCACTTGATTACATGTGCTCCTATACAGCATAAATTCAAGAAAAAGAAAGAAAAAAAGAAACAGATTGAATGTATATATATATATATATATATATATATATATATATATATATATATATATATACACACACACACACACAGTGGTTTGCAGAGATATTCACTCCCTACCAATAATGTCACATTTTGTTGAATTACAAATAATGTATGCACAGTTTTTCAAACAAACAGTTCTGTTAAGTTTGTTAGGGATCGTCAATGGACTGCAATTTTCAAGTCTTACCATAAATTTTTGACTGGTTTCAAGTCATGACTTTGGCTGGGCCACTCAAGAACATTAATTCTCTTCTTGTTCAACCTCTCCAGTGTGGCTTTGGCTTTGTGCTTCGGGTCATTGTCCTGCGGAAATGTGAATTTCCTCCCCAGTTTCTTGCCTGACTGAAACAAGATTTCCTCAAGGGTTCACCTGTACTTTGCACCATCCATTCTCCCCTCTATCCTGACAAGCTTCCCAGTCCCTGCTGAAGAGAAGCATCCCCATAACATGATGCTGCCACCACAATGCTTGACAGTTGGGATGGTGTTGACTGGGCTTGCACAAGACATAGTGCTTGGAATTTAGACCAGAAAGTTCAATTTTTGTCTTGTCTGACCACAAAACCTTTTTCCACATATCCGCAGTATCATCTACATGCTTATTCACAAACTCCATACGTGCTTTAAGATGAGGCTTTTCGAGTAATGGCTTCTTTCTTGCCACCCGTCCATGCAGGCCAGCTTTGTGTAGTGACCAGCTCATTGTGGATGATTGAACACTGACTCCCATCTCAGACACAGAACTTTGCAGATCTCTCAAGGTCATTGTTGGCTTCAGAGTGACATCCTTGGCTTCAGATTGAGCGGGCAAACTGACCTAGGTAGTGTCCGAGTGGTATGACGCATCTTCCACTTCTTAATGATACACTTCACTGTACTGAGAGGGATAATCAGCACCTTTGAAATATTCTTGTACCCTTCTCCTGCTCTGTGCCTCTACAACTTTATCACTGACTTGTTTCGACTCCTTGGTCTTCATGGTTGCTTTGTTGGATCACTATTTGAGTTGCAGCTTGAAAGTCTTTATATACCTGAAGGAAATTATCTACAAGTTAAACCACTGTGAGTACATACAGGCTGAAACCATTTCACTAATTGTGTGACCTTTCAAACAAATCATTTGCACCTGAGCTGATTTAGGGCTGCAGTAGCAAAGGGGTTGAATATTTATGCAACTGAGAGTAATCTGTGTTTCTCTCTAAATTTTACTTATTTATATTCTATATGCAAACTTTATCACTGTAAAGTAGTTTGTGTAGATTCTCCATGTAAAGTCTAATTTGAAAGCATGGTGGAATACGCTCAGGTGCCAACAAAACGTGAAAACTTTGCAGGGGGGTGAATACTTCTGCAAACCACTGTATGTCTGTGCTTTCGGTATCTGAATTTAGCAAGCGTATTGTTGTTTGAAATTTAATTCCTGTAAACTGTAAATATATATGTATGTCTAGGCTTGCTTTTGTGTTCTAACTTTATTTACTGTGAAATAGTGTGAATGCCCCGGTCAGTCTACAAAATTTACTGGACTTTAATTTTTGTAAGTGATTTAATGTAAAACAATTCTACTTATACATTATATAAAACTGGCATTAAAAAGAATGATAGTTATTTCACGTTTCTACCATTTCAGTTCGGTACATATTGTTATGAAATAAGAAAATGTTTATCTTCATAATTAATTAAAGTAGATATCTGTGAATTTTCATGCTTTGGTTGCAATTTTTTTTGAAGATCTCACCGCAATTAAGGTAGTTCCTCCCCCAGTTGTAAAAAGCTTCTGCCGCCACTGGTACACATACAGTGTAGTGTTATTTTCAGGTACTCCAATAAGAAGTGGTACGCAATGCATTGCTCTGACTCACGCATGCCTTAACAACTTCTGCTTAGAAAGCATGAAAGTGCCCATTCAAATCTGGTTCTTTATGCTGTTTTTGGTATTTTTCATATATTTTTTTTATTTAATGTATCACTTTTCCACCATAAAGAAAATGGTATGCAAGTATTTATCATATAATACAGTTTTTTTTTTACTTCTGTAACTTTGAAGAGGATTTGTCTTGTTTGTCATGAATTGTTTTTTTTTTCTTTTTAGAGAAATTGATTGTCTGATTCCAGTTTAAGTTTGCAAAAAAAAAAGTATAATAATGGTTTGCAAAAAAAATTATGTATAATTAATGGTAAGCGTACCTTGAATCTCACAGCGTACCACTTTCATTGTGACGATGTACCAATTTATAACACTACAACGGTACTTAAACTCAAATATAAAATAAAGTGCATATATGTATGTTATATGGTGCACACATTTTGCTTAAATTAAGTGTCTATAATCTTGGGGCAGGGTGCATTATATTTATGGTAAGCCCACACACATCAATATCTGTGTCATTGAGATAACTATAACAAAGTGGACTGTTTGTTATAAATTATACATTAACAATGACATAATTGGAAAATTCATTTATGGCCACCCTTTTAAGATTGTTGTTCTAAATGACTTTCCATGTTTAAAACATTTTTTTTTCCAGTCTCTTTCAATACATTAACAAGAGAGAGTGAATTTCCACAACGGATTAACCAGCATATCATCTGTCTTTGTCATAAAAATAGAACAGGATCTGTCACAATTCATGCTTAATAGCAGGAGTCAATGAGGTAAAAAAAAAAAACATCTTGCATTGTTCCCATATTTGCCTGTAGGTAGAGTGCAGAGCACCAGTTGTTTCTCCATCACTGATGCAGTATCTGACGTTTACTCATACGTTTGAAAGCCGTTGCCTTTACTACAGACACCCATACACAATGCTAAATTTAGCAATTACAAAATTATGACAATAAATAATTAATTCCTGGTGAAATTCTGCCCTCTAGGCAAGGTTTTCCAAGTGTTTTGCCACATTGGCCCCTTTACTGCTAATATTTCAAAACTAGACACTAGCCTAATTGGCATTTCTAACTGGTTGGTTTGCAAGAATAATAGAGCGTTCATAGGACTGAGATCACATAATCAGATATAGACAATGTCAACACACAAATATATGTTTTACTCATTTTATAAATTAGCTTTTTAACCTAAGCTTTTAATATTGTTTCATATGTATATATTTTACTGCTGTTTTATTGTGTTATCTGTGTTAAAGGCGCTTTGAGGTCCTTTGATGAAAGGTGCTATATAAATAAATATTGTATTGTACTGGTTTGTAAATTTACAGTAATATGGAAATGTGAGAAAAGATCTGTAATATTGGTTGGGTTTACATGCACGTGAAAATCGACTCTACAGTCATGACTGTGTAACGTCACGCGAATACATCGTGAAATAGCAAAAAACGTCCTTTGGTCAGCGCGACTTTAAGGGCAGGGTCAATCGCTTTCTCACGATAAAAATAGTAAAAACCCATGTAAACTGGAGCAGGATTTGTGCTTGTGTCTAGCACGATTTCAGCAGTCAAGGTCCCGTTTAACTGGCTGAATCTCATGTTATTCCTCAGCAAAGCCTTACCAAACCACATACACACACGAAAGAACGCAAAAGATGCTGCAAATGTAAACCTCTCATATAGTCTATTATTAATGTTTGTAAAAATGCATGTTGTTAAGTACAACTAACCAAACTTTTACCCTCATATTATTATCAGTATTAGTAGTAGTGGTTATATGTTATTTCTATAATTCTTTTAAGATTTCCCAGTAACAACAGGGCTCCACCTTTTCTTCCCCCTCATAGAACTGGAATTAACTGTTAGTATCAATTGGCATATTGTGCAATAAGTAATGGATACAGATAACACACAACATAAATGTACCATATCTCTTTAAATAAAGACTTTTGTTTGAATGTTTATAATATTACAAGACATCCATGTTTCATTATAATGTGTGTGTGTGTGTTAAGCGGATTCTGTGCCTGGCACTTCTACCGCAGCTGCAGATTAGCAGTCACTGGCTTCTTGGAGCAGAGTCAGGGTATAGGGACTGGCAGATGTGTACAGGAAACATTAGGGTGCTCAGCCTGGTACTCCGCCTGTACAACTGCCAGTGTATGAAGCTGCTCAGGAACCTTGTGTGTATTTTTACATACCCCACTGTTTTCAATCTTATATTAATATAAGCCTAAGGACATATCGTTGTTTACTGTATTGTAGTGTAACCCCCCCGAGTTCCCACATTTTCCACATACATTTATAGACTGCTTTAATTAAATAAAACTTTTAGATGTTACGCATATCTATTTTTTAAGTAGTAAAACTTTTTTTTCTGTTTTAAGTAGAAGCTTTATTTTATTTACTTTTATGTGTTTGTGTGTGTTTGAAAAGTAACGAAACACAAACAAGTAATGCCCGATACTTCAGAATGTGTGCGACAACAAGTTAATTATTTTCTAATTCATTTTTTTAAATCTTCATGGCAAAGCATGAAGCTCTCCTCACGATATTCTTTTCCTAATTATTAGGCAGACACGGATATTTAAATATCTCCTCCTCTAAATAACTATTAAATGAGTAATCTGCATTGGTACAGCCACCTTTTTTTTCCTAAATCAGAACAGCAAAGCAACGTATTTCCTGAAAAGTACAGCAAAAACACAGTGATGAAAACTGTCATGACTTGCCCATGTAAACGCTATCATAGATATGGAGGTTAAAAACAATGTGGTAGTGAAGAGGTTCCTTTTGCATTGAAACTTTGGAACTGATGATTCTTTGAGAGAATCATTTTAAATGGTTGATGAGATATTAGCAGTAGTAAATAGTAGTAAATAATAATATCAGTTTTTTTTTAAGACTGATTTATATAAATGTGTTTGTTTTTTCATGGAATGTCCCTCAAATTTTGAGAATTAGTATATTTAATATCTTCAAATAAGTATTACATGTTAAAAATGCAAAATCCAAAGAAAGGCAAACTAATGTTTGAATAAATCTTTAATTGACCTCCAACACTGGCATTTGGCATGTCTTGTTATTATATGCTTTTTATCTCATATGTCAAATCTTTATTTTTAGCTTGGTGTCTTTGGCTCAGTTAACGTTATGCCTGTCCCACAGCATTAAGCTAAATGCAAAGTGGGACCTGGGAAAAAACAACTTGCGATGTCAGTCAGTAGGTTTCTTGTCTCTGTACGTGATTAATTACCTCTGTATTTATCCTTCCTTTGGTGACAAACTTTCCAGAAAAAAAGTACAAATTAATGGCTGTTACCAAGCCTTAATCATGCTAAGAGGTAGCCCTGTGAGTCACTTAAATGTGTGTATATATATATATATATATGTGTGTGTGTGTGTGTGTGTGTGTGTGTGTGTGTGTGTGTGTGTGTGTGTGTGTGTGTGTGTGTGTGTGTGTGTGTGTGTGTGTGTACAAGAGATCTTGACACATTTATCTCTACACAGATGTATAAGTATAGTTGCTACTTATTATTATTGTGACATTATTAATATGACTACGACTATTGCCACTAATTATTTGTTTTTAAATCTTGAATTGGGCAATCACTAATTCGTGATACATTTCACTATTCAGATATTCATATGAGCTGTCTATAAATGTTGACAAATATAAATAGAATAAGTGCACATAAAGAGTGGATTAATGAGGAACAATAAATGTCCACCTTAAACAGACAACCATGCTATTACTAGCCTTTATAAAGCTGACATGAATGGCTATTATGACAAATTATTCTGGTATTTAACATACATACAACTGATAAAAATAATGTAAGTATTTGGAGAGCACTTCAAAGGTCTGACATTTTCCAGTATAAAAGATTACTGTAAATGTGTAATTATTCAAATTGTATTTTTAAAGCTATTAAATGAACAAAATGGACGGAGAATTCTTGACGATATTTCTACACTCCACTTCTCACATTCAACTTCAATTGCTAGTAGGACAGAAAATAAAGACTGGAGTTGTAGTAAAAGCAGCAGTTGGTTTCAGAATGGAGAAGGACAACAAAAGTGTGAGACTTCTGGGAGTTTAATTAGTTTTGCATCTTTGAACTGATGGGCCATGGCAATGCATACTTGTTAACACTTATTGAAATTATTTTGTTAGATAAAGTTAAACTAAACATTATTTTCAGCTCGTAAGACAAACACGTATGCATGTGTTTTATTCAACATCCAGTCTTTGGTTTAGTTTAAATTTCATGACTGACTGTTTAATTAAAGTATTAGTTAAGTATGTATTTTAGCTGATAAAATGTAACAAGATTTACCAGTACTGAGTTTACACCTCCATGGTATTTCTGAATGCTACATGGTTTTCATTTATTAAAGAAAACTGATATTGAAAGTGGAGGGAAAAGCATTAAATCAGACCTTTTTCCAACTGCTATATTTAACTATATATATATATGTTATTGTGACAAGCTGGTTTTAGTGGTGACGTCAGACCAGAAATGAACACACACAGCACTGCAAAGACATATGGTAAGTGAAAGGCGCTGGTGCACTGTTTAATCAACAAACAGAAAATAAAAGTCTGAACAAACAAAAAACACTTTGTAAAATAACATGGCACAGTAGCCAAAACGAACAGACAGACAGACAAATGGTGGACGAACAAACAAGTATTGCTCTGGTTAAAAGCCAGCATGAAGCAATCGTTAATCTTAAAATTATTCTCCTCTCTCGTTCTCCACTCACCAAACACAGCATATAAACATAGATATACACAGGGGCGGGCACACTGCTACTCACTTATTTTATTCTGCTGAGAATACAATAAGGGCCTGTCAGCTTTGTTGAAATCTCACATGCATATCTATACGCAAGCTTTGTCTGCATAAAAGTGTGAGGCCCCATTTACTTCTCATTGAAAGATAAACTATATCTTCCTTTTCTTGTGTTTACAGTGAAAAAGAATTGTTAGAACAAAAAATCGGACAAAAGAAATAGGTGAAGACAGAAATATTAAGCATAGAAGACATGAACCTTCACCTTCACTTTGCCTTGAAGATCACAGTCAGGCCTGTCACCTCTTTCTTTTGGACAAATAGGAAATTTGAGCTCCACCATGGAACTCCCTCAGCTAAACCGTTTGCTTGTTATGACCCGAGTTATTCAAATTTTTTATTTAACTTCTCTAGAGGCATAAGCACTTGCAATAAGAAACAGCAGTACACAAAATTCATGTCAAGCTGTTATTAGAGTAACTATAATTGAGGACAATAGCTGTCCTTGTATATTTGGAGGGGCTGGATTTATCTTCACATTTGTGAGCATCAGGATGCCTGCCAGGTCTTCCTTGTTTCATGTGTTTAAGGAAAGCACATCCAGTCAATAGATATTGAACATGACAGAAGGAAACGCCAGACCCACCCTGGTAGGAAAGACCCATTGTCAGCTTTGTGTGCTTTCGCAACTATTACAAAACACAAGAAAACATATGTATTGCCTTAAAGAGCTATTTTATTTGTTTAACACTGTAACTGTCTTCACAGCAAGATGAATACAATAACAAAGGTTGATGCAACCTCCTCTTACCTGGAAGCAACTCATCTCTGACTAGAAGTAATTTAATATACAGTCTATTACACTGTACATGTACAAAATCTTTTTTTAATTAAATACAAACGAAAGCTGCACTTTGCAATGTTATATATGCTATATTGCGCTGCTGTATTCAGAATATTTCAATACTGCACAGCTACTTATATAGATGTAAACTGTCTGATCTTATTTTTTCTACCCAAAGTGATATTAACTGACGGTAGAAATCAGTTGTATGTTGTATGACTGTTACGTGTGAGTGATATTAAACAAAGTTATATTATCAGGAGCATGTCTCTATTGGCTCTAACTATATTAAATTCTGGCCAGGTCATTTCAATGTGGTGATGTTCAGTATAGAATGACTCTGGTCTAAAGCGGGTTTAACTGTAAATGAAACTGCAGTCGGCACTTTCTAATAGGGATACTGATAATGATGTCACTTAGTTTATTTAGGATACAGTATTTTCAAATGAGAAACCTTGAACTGCTTGGCTTGATACTTCATTCCTAGGGTTAAAAAGAGGTCGATCAATTAGAAAAGTGGCGGAACTTCGGTTGATTAACTCATCGACCCGGAAGGGAAATTATGTGGCAGCCGCAGATTGGAGGAGCATCTGTAATCGTTTACCAAAGGGTCATGAGTTACGGTATAAGTAGGGGATGGAGAGACACAATCTGTTCCGTCGTTTTGGTTTATTAAAAAGAACCCAGAAGGACCTGTGTTTTGTGTATCCATATCGTGAGTGTATGTTTGTTTTGTCTAATTGTTGCTTGTTATTATTAGACAGCTAACACCTTTTAGAGCTGTCGCCAGAGGCCAGCACAAACCCGGAACAGCACTGCACTTGTATCAAAAATATCTGCATTTGCACCACCAGCACTAATTCATGCACTAACGGACCTGTGTACGTGTTTTGTGTGGGTGTACAATAAACAGGACTGTTATTACTTACCATCATTATTGTTTACTGTTTGTTTTGCTGTTAGGCACTGGACATACAAATCCATTAAACAACTATGCAACTGAATTATAATTGTCTGTCTGTTCACTGATCACTTGCACCTGCACACTGTTAACAACTTTGCCACAAGCTGTCAAATATTAATCCTCCATTATATCCCTACACCTCCATGTCTAGATACATTTACAGCAAGAAGCCTTTCCTCATGACTGATCCACTGTTCACCAGCTCCTCCCGCGCAGTAGTTACAAGACATTGGTTCTCAACTCACCATGCCTCTCATCTCCAAAGTAAGCCTTTCTACTCAGTTTCTCCTTTAGAATTGGAGCAGCCACCTTGGCAGCAAAAGTCAACATCAATGAGCATCTAATTAAGAGCCTAGGGCACTGGTCCTCCTCAGCAGTAGAATCATACATGTGCACATCTGTTTCTGATATAGCTGCAGCTCACCAAAAAATTGTTAGCATGCCTGGAGCGGGGGCTACCTGATCTGCCGGGTCCACCAGAGGTTTTACCCCCTAATCGGGGGGGTTCCTCTCCACTCTGCGGCAGGTAAACACATCATTTCTCTACACTCTTTTGTCCAATAACTAATCCATCTTGTTTGTCTAGTATATCTTTTTCCTCTTTTTACAAATGTTATGCATTGGCATGTGAACTACTGTTTGTTATGCGGGGAGCCAGGGGTCCAACCTTTGGGGGAAAGACAGGCTGACTTCTTTGACCTCTACGGCCGCCGCCATCCATGCCTCCGCTGAGGGGGGGTTCTCACCGCACGAATCAGAGTGGACCCCCGGCCACAGACTTTTGCAGCTCCTGCTCTTTATCTTACTCAAATTGAGACTGGCTCTATTTCCAGCTTCCTATCCTATCATTCCTTTTCCAGGTTTTTCAGTGCAAGAGCCTGTATGACTGACGCTCCACAGAGCCTGTCATGGGCTCCGCCGAGCCAATCTATCTTATATATGTTTTCTGGTTACCGAGGTTATTGAATAGCTGGCCTTCACAGCCACTCCCTCTCCTCTAGCCAAGAAGGCTCCCGTCAGTCGGGAACCTCTTTCCTTTCCTATCCCTTGAGGCCACACCTCAAGCTACCTCTCCAAGTAACAACCTTTCACTCCAGCCCCGGCTCTCGCCTCGTGAAATATACATATTAAGTATTAACAGTGCTTGTCTCTTTTCTAAGTTTTCTTAAGGCTGTCGGGGACATTAGTTTTGTGTTTAGTCCTTGTCACAAAACCAGCAAGACTAGTTGGCACAGACTGGTCAGGAAGGCCAGGCCTGAATAGAATAAACAATGGTCTCTTAGGTCACGGCTGGGGTGATTGAGAGCTCAGAGGGTAAAAAACATGCACAAAATCCAAAACACCAAAGATGAGATGTAGTAGAAGGGTAGCAGTAACAAATTATCCTTAGCATATTGAAGACATAACCCCTGTGCTGTTTATTAGATATCTCTTTAGTCATTACCCAGCAATCCATCATTATGTGGCCATAGCAGGAAGACTGACACCATAACTATTTCAATTATTGAATTACTTGCTCCCAGTGCAGCGCCAAGAAATTGGAAAGAGTAAAAAAGCAGATGGCAAAATATGCCAAAAAACACGCAAAAATGAAGCTACACTGGCCAAGAGACATGAACCTAGATTCCTCCCCACTCCAGCCCAGGGAGGCAGGGGCTGCCAGTAAAACAGAGTCCTCATTGTTTTCAATGGAAGCTACAAAAAGCTGCTTTATGTCGGCTCACACTACAGACCCAGCGCTTTATAGACTACAAGGAGAGCTGGGCAGAAGGTGTGCCATCTATCCACCCAAAAATCCTTCTAATTTACAGGTCTGATGCAGAGATGGGGGTCTGATGAATTATTTATTACTGGAAAGGGATGATTTATGTGGATTTCTTTTTCCTATTTCAACAGTGTTCTGACTCCAAGAATTGAACAGGCAAGGGCTTCAAAGAGTCACATTGACCTACTCAGCAATTTAACAGACAAATGCTGCATTCTAAAAGAGGATATTTTTCCACACCTGTATTCTGTGGTTACACAATAATTAGGGATGGAGGTTATTTTAAGACACATACAAGCAAACTAAGATAAGTATATTTGTGTGCAGGGGTTTATTTTTTATCTATGATTTATGTATATAAAGCCTTCTAGTGTTTTTTTTTTTTTTTTTTTTTTTTTTTTAAACTCACATAGATAAATGGTGAACACATGGAAACAAATTAACAAGTATGTAATAATTTACAAAACACTATAGTAACACTACTCCTTTAAAGGGCTTTCTGATGGCTTTTCTTGGTTACAACCATTACAGTTATGTTAATGTTTAAGATATTTTACTCATTTAACACTTTATTAGAGCATTTAACTTCAGTAAAAGTAGTCATTTTAATTTGAGAAATTCAATTCAATAGGTTTTTATACTAACTAAACATATTCCTTTATTACATTATAACAGTTAATGTATTTTACGAATGCATTTGACTTGTGCAAAAAAAAAAATGATTAAAGAAAAACATTACACTTCTGACTGGCCAAAGTTAATATCTCCTAGAGCAGTGGTCCTCAAAGTCGTGCCTGTGGCAGCTGTTCTTAAATTATGGGTCATGAACACATTTCTGGCGGGTCGTAGCGTGGTTAAACAAAGAAAGCTTTAAACAAGTTTTCCAACAAAAGCACAACAGCAGTCTGTTGTCAGCGCTGCTTGCTTATGCTGTGCTTGTACGTACTCGACATTTTTTATTTATTTATTTTTTTCTGAATAGCTTTTGCGATACGATCAACCAACTGAATATCTGCATTGTCTCTTGACATAAACTGTGTCTGTTTCAGGTGCAGGTACCGACTATAAGTTTAACCACTAGGAGAGTCAAATATCTGCCAAGTTTTACGCAGCTGTCCAATCATAAGCAAGCAGAGGCCGTTCACGGCATTCTGCATGAAAATTAAAGACACTTGTGAGCGGAGGCGTGTGTTAATATCCAAGGTAAGCACTGAATTATTATTGAGAAAAATAATACATTTCAGTATTTGGAATTTAATTTTATATCTCTATTTTTTTTTATTTCACCAGACAAGGAAAACATCGTAGTATATTTAGTTACGAATCCACTTTCTCTGAATAATTGTACTAGACCCGAGCGATCTTTAAAACAGAGTAGTGTTGACAAATTTGTCAAATTGAAACAAAGCAAGACGCTAGCTTCACTTTTATTCACGGTTATCTGTGTAAACATGCTATTTAAAAATATTTGCATTTCGTATTTTATATAAATTATTTAAAGAATAAGCACAGCACGCACAATTACTTCCTGAGACTTGGCCTTATCAGAGTGAGCCAAGAATAACCCCACTAAAACTCTTAAAGGAATATATATATATATATATATATATATATATATATATATATATATATATATATATATATATATATATATATATATATACACACACACACACACACACACACACACACACACAAGTACCAGTCAAAAGTTTGAGAGTACACTTGCTGGAAACTAGGTTTTTTTTTTTTTTTTTGACAATTGTGTTTCTGTAAATACTTGAAAATGAAAACACATGTTACAGTATACAAAACAAAACATAAGGTGTATCAAAGCAATGTTAAAGAAAATTGAAAATTGTCTCTAAATCTTGGATTCCTCAAAATAGCCACCCATTGCCTTAATAACAGCCTCACAAACAGGAGGGATTCGGTTAACAAGTTTCAGCAGGAAATCACCCAACATGTCTTCCCAGCTCTTCTGCAGCAATTCCCAGAGATGTAGGGCACTTGTGGGTAGCTTTGCTATGACTCTTCTGTCCAGTTCATCCCATACAAGTTCTATGGGATTGAGGTCTAGAGACTGGGCAGGCCAGTTCATTAGATTGAGTTGTCCTTCACTTTCCTTCTTCGCTAGATAGTTCTTGCGCAACTTTGAGGTGTGTTTCGGGTCATTATCTTGCTGAAGAATGAAGGACTGCCCAAACTAGCCGTAATCCTGATGGAATGACATGCCTCTGAAGTATATGATAGCCATGCTGGTTGAGCTTGCCATGGACTTGTTAAAGATTACCAACGCTGTCACCAGCAAAGCAACCCCAGACCATGACACTGCCTCCTCCATGCTTGACAGTGGGAACCACACATGCAGAACTCATGCACTCACCCTCTCTGCGTCTTACAAATACTCGGCGGTTGGATCCAGATATTTCAAATTTTGACTCATCGGTCCATAAGACCGACTTCCACTCCTCAAACATCCAGTTTCTGTGTTTTTTGGCCCAGACAAGTCTCTTACTCTTATTCTGTACTCTTAACAATGGTTTCTTTGCAGCAATTCTTCCAGTTAGGCCAGCTTCACGAAATCTTCTCTGAACAGTTGATGTTGAAACATCTGTACTTCTAGTCGCATTTAGCTGAGCTTGTATTTCATGGGCAGTTAATCTCCGGTTTCGCAGACTTGTGACTCGAATGAACTTGTTCTCTGATTCTGAGGTCGCCCATGGCCTATCTGATCTTGTTCGGTCTTCATGCGTAAAAGTTTCTTCAAATCGTTTGATGGTCTTGGCCACAGCAGTTTCAGACACTTGCAAAGTTCTTGCGATTTGTCTTAAAGATTGACCTTCATTTCTTAAAGTAATTATTTTCTTTGCTTAACTGAGCGTATTTTGCCATTTTCAGCTCCCTTACATTCAGGAATGACAAACTTGTGCCTATGCTACCTATATTTTATAGTAATCATGGGTCCTCACCTGTTAACAATAATTGGTGACAAAAGGTTAATTAGGTAACATGCTAGTTAACTCAGAGAACATCTAACAAAGACACTTTTATACTTAGGCCAGTGTTCTAATACCATGTTATAAACATTTCAGACTTTTAACTGACTTGGGCTTCAGACTGAAATCCCCATGCTTTGGTGACCATTTCATTGAAATTGACAAGCTTTACATTCTCATTTAAAAATTAAATTTATGAATGCAATTCTCTTATGATTATCAGCTTATATAAGTACACATATCATGTAATGAAATATTAAGTGTTTATAGACAAGTTTATACAGTTAAAAGTATAGATAATCATGAAAAACCTGGTTTCAAGCAGGTGTACTCAAACTTTTGACTGATATATATATATATATATATATATATATATATATATATATATATATATATATATATATATATATATATATATATGTCACACAGTGCATTGCAGAAGTATTCAGACTCCTCTCATATTACTGAGTTACAAATGGTACGTTGAAATTTCTTTCTGTTCGATATTTTATTTTAGAACACTTAAACTCAAAATCAATTATTGTAAGGTGATGCTGGATTTTATGTTGGGAAATATTTGTAAGAAAAATAAAAAACTGAAATGGGCATTACAGCTCTGACTATTACCGAGACTGCACGTAACTGCACTACGACATTACCACGACGATCATTACAGCTCTGACCATTACAGAGACTGCACATAACAGCGCTACAACATTACCACGACGATCATTACAGCTCTGACCATTACAGAGACTGCACATAACAGCGCTACAACATTACCACGACGATCATTACAGCTCTGACCATTACAGAGACTGCACGTAACAGCGCTACAACATTACCACGATGATCTTTACAGCTCTCAACATTACAGAAACTGCACGTAACAGAGCTATGACATCACCGTGCTGAACTACAATTCAACTCTCAGAAGACTCTGCGAAGTTCACAAACACGTCACTTACAAGGAACTCCCCCCGCCCCCGTCAGTATACCGGTTTTATATGCAGTTGCATACCAGGTTTATTAAGATCTCTTGGGTAAGCACTGTAATGTCCCTCGTGCTGATGTTGGCATGGTTTTGGACTCGCTATTATGTCATGTAACCTGTGACTTGCAAAGGGTCAGTACAGTACGGTACTTTTACGGTAACCTTGCCCTGTGTTACCGTAAGAAGTACTATATATACAAACTGTATAGCTTCTGACAAACCCATAGTTACAAACTGAGGGAAGCCTGCTGTTAGCCTAACCAGCCTTCTTAATGGCGCTGCAAGCAGCCATTAACTAATCAAGACGGCAGTGATATGCTGTGGCACTCAGACTGAACAATCTACCCGAAGAGTATCAGCTGTAACTGTGATATTTTGTATTTATTTATTTTAAAACAAAAGTGTACACACAAGAGAAATTCTCACAGTAAACAGTAATCACAGTAATAATTCAATAATAATAAACCTGTACACAAACAGTTTGATTTTTAATTCAACGCAGAGCTGCTGAGCCCAACAGCTGCGCTCGTCTTCTAAGCAAGACAGAAAAACACAACACACAAGAAAATATTTTCTCGCAAACATAGTAATAAACAATTACAGTTCAGAAATAATAATATCCCAAAAAAGAACCACTATGGGAAGTAACAAGCAACAAGCTGTGTGCAAAATTATGTGTAATTAGGAAACTAAAAATACAACTTTTCAAAAATAATTATTAGTTAGTAGCGAAATATATGCAGAGAAAAATAACCGGTACTTATCTGCATGCTCTCCTGTCAAGATCTGAAAGTAAAATTATTACTTGTGCCTGTGTCTGCAGTCCTCTTATGCTCTGGGGGCGAGCAGGACTGAGTCACGGGCACTTGTGCACAGCTTTGGTATACTATTAAGATTAGGGATCTTTACAGGTAGACACCAATTCGGTATTGGTTACATTTCGTACTTGATAGGAAACTGGATTTAACTGTAGGGTAAAAAAAACTAAAAGTGAACGTCATTTGAATCCCACAACACCACACTAAAATATCCCTGGTTTTAGGTCACTTAAATGTACTTAAATTATGTCCAGATGACGAAATAAGTGGTTATGATAGGGGATTCACATTTAAAATGTTAATGTCATTGAACACACCTATTCTATTGAGAACTGGCAGAATATATGTTCTATAATGTGTGGAAGTGATGACAGGCACATTTAATAAATCATTTTTTTTCTGTACCAATACATTTTTTAGGAAGTGAGTCATATGTCCTAGATGCACCCACAGTCATGATTCACGAGCCATGGACATTTGCAAGGCAGAATTATTGTAAATAGCTTGATTTACCGTTATCGATGACAGTGGTTCTCAAACTTTTTTTTTTCATGGATCACCTAGATTTTTTTATATCTTGGTGGACCACACAATAAACAGTATAGCTGACTGAAAAATAAGCACCTACAAAAAAAAAAAAAGCAAAACAACACTATAATTCTAAGAATAATCACAGACTTTATTTGTTTTAATGCGATGGGTGGACCTGTTTCGGTGAGCAAACATATTTTAAATTTGGAGTTTTAAGAAATGTTCTAGCTTACTTTTCATAATGTGAATTTACCAAGAGGGAAAAAAAAAAAAAAAAAACGGATTGTTCTATTTTTAATTGGATAATTACGGCAGAAGTTGATTTGTGTGAATCAGTAGCCTGTGAAGTTACAATACACCCCCGTGAGCTACCAGCACAGTCAGAGCTACGAATCTCCAGCTATAATCTTTATTTATAAATCGGAATGTTTGGCTGCCGATTGGCTGTTAAGGATTTTTTACTGTGTAGTTATATAGTACTGTATAATGCATGGCGAAACTTATTAAATTACTTTAGAACAATTTGTTGATTTTATTTTTCACTTTGACTTTTTTTGTGTTGATCAGTGGCAAAAACTCCTAATTAAATCCATTTTGATTCCATGTTGTCACTATAACTGGAGGGGTCCAGAGAGTTTTTTTTTCATAAGAGACAAGCCGCTGTTACAAACTCCTATCTACTATAACCACACACAGTACAGTACTAGCAATGGCAGATGACATAGAAAAAGCAGAATGATAATGGGTGGATGGATATATATTGCATTTATATAGTACTTTTTATACAAAAGTATTGCAAAGCACTGTACAGTACATAGCAGTATAGTATGTCACACACATAACTGCCACAGTGAGACCATTTAAATAACAGTATACACTTAATACAAATGCAGCAATTTTACAGTTACATTAAAACCCACTAAGATGAGAAAGCCATTTTAAAAAAGTGCTTTTTTAGTCTTAACTTGAAAACTGTAATGGTCCCAACTTCCCTAACAAACGAAGGCAGAGCATTCCATAATTTAGTCGGCCTACCTCCTGTGTTGCTTTTGTTTACCCTAGGAATAACCAGCAGTCCCCACAACCTGTGATCTCAAAGTATGGTTCGGAAGATACAGGGTCAGTAACTCCTGTAAATAACTAGGTGTTAATCCATTCAGAGCCTTGTGAGTTAATAGCAGAATCTTAAAATCAATTTTATACTACACAGGGAACCAATGTAAAGAGGCCAAACATGGGTATAATGTTCACATTTCCTGGTTTTATTCAGAATTCTAGTGGAGGTACTCTGAACAAGCTGCAAGCAGAATTCCACACATTTTGGGACACCAGAAAAAAGTGCATTACAATAATCAATTAGATTAAACAAAGGCATGCATTAGTCTCACGGCATCAGATACAGATACAATTGAACAATATTTAACTATATTTCTCAGATAGTAAAAAGATACTTTATAAATTCCCTAATATGAGTCTCAAATAATAGATCAGGATCAAATATACCCCCAAACTCTTCATTTCTAGTTTAAGTTTTTATGAGAGACAGCAAGGGTTGAGCTCATGTAATCACACCTTTCCTTATAGTTGGTTCTGTGATCCCACTAGCATAACCTCTGTTTTATCTGAATTCAACATTAGAAAATTCTGTGACAAGTAGCTAATAGCATCCAGATAGAAGAAAGGACCAAAATCCCTATTAACTATGACCCATAGTAGTTCAACATAGCAACACTCCATGTCTGCGATAATGTCACTTAACAGTAGCATATATAACGAAAACAGCAAGGGACCTAGAATGGAGCTCTGTGGAACACCACAGACAACTTTCAATAATGCCGATCTTTATAGAGTCAGAACTAATGTTAATATACGGTAGTAATGTTGAATCTAGGGTCTTAGGTTAAGAACCCACAATTTTCTTGCATTTTTAGACATATAATTGATATATATAGTGTAGCACACACTAGGGTAGGCAGCAGCAGGGCTGGTATGTGATGTACCATAGGCCCGATATATGCTCCTTGCAAAGGAGCTGGCTATTTTGTACAGTGGTATCGGCGCTATGCTTTAGTGCGAGAGGTCCCGGGTTTGCGCCCACCCTCCGTCTGAGTGTGAATTGCCTCACCCTGTGTGATGAGCCTGCCTGCATTAACCTATTTCGCTACTATATATATATATATATATATATATATATATATATATATATATATATATATATATATATATATATATTATTGCTATATATATAGTGGTATAATACGAATATGATATAAACCATTATTCTACAATTATTTCCTCACTTAATTAATTGAACCACATGACATTTACAAGACATACGAATGGTGAAAAACTAGATGGTGACTTTTAGATTGGCAAGTGGATTATTATAATATTACTTCTTGTGCTCTACAAACAAAGTTACCTACTAATCAAGCTTGTAATGTATTTATCAAGATATATTTACATGACATTCTTTTGTTAATTAAAAGGTTTTTCTCTTGGCCGTAAGATTTACTTTTGAAATTGTATTCTTTTTTTGTTGCTAAATGTGGGTGGCTCATTTTATTAATTGTCAAGGAAAATAAGCAGTAAGCTAATATGGAGAGAGTTTTCCTCTGTAGTGAACCACACAGAACGCTGTCAACTCCCTTGGACAATGAGTAAGTGACACCGCAGAGGAAAGAAAAGCCACAGCAAAAATAAATGACTTCGGGCGGGGGAAGGGGCAAAACAGGGTCAAATTGGTTGCAAATTCGCAGCTCTGTGGCAGTTTAAATTAAAACAAATAAGAGGCTCTGTTTTAGCAGGAATACTCCTAGCTTCCCCACCACAGTGGTGTATCATTAGGCATAATTAATTAAAATGGGAGGCCTGGCCAGAAAAAGAAATATTTCACCTTGAAAATGTAAACATGGCCAAATCAACATTGTGGCTGTAATTTATTTCAGAATAGGCCATTGGTTCACTGCTTTCATTAAATTATACCATACCATTAATCACTGGCAGTTTGTGCAAAGATAAAACCAAAGATTCTGAGTGCATATCAATCAGTACTGAGTCTTAAATCAGGTCTCCTTTTCTGGGAAGAATAAATGCACTGAATGGATGCCCCCTCATAATTTTGGGGTTGGGAGGATGTCCATCACCTAACTATCCATAACTGTTGAGGGCTAGTAGAGAGTTGGTAAACATTTTTTTCAACAATTTGTCCATAGGCATTTAGTTCTTCAAAAACTGAACTGTTTAAGCAACAGAACCCAAAGAAGGGAGCTGCCAGACAGTAAAGCCCTCTTATCAGGCTTTCAGGTTTGTTTTTGTCATGATTTTATGCAGTTCTACTTTTTGTTTCTAATGAATACAAATATTCTTCAAATTCTATGGCTTCACTCCAGAGGTGGACGCTGACACATCGTGTGTGCTTCCAATAGCCTAAATAGTTCCTCAATACTAAATATAAAATGTTCTACATGCTTGGAGCTGTTCTTTAGTTCAGGTACCTCGTACACACACATTTTAGTAATGAAAAATATCTAGCAGCCTACAAGTGCTAATACTGATTGTGGTGTTGAACCGATGACAGCAAACAATAATCTCGACCTGTGGGGGCCATACCATCACTTCCAGGACTCCTTGTTCTTCTTTACGCTGAAGATAGTTCTTAATGACATTCGCTGTATGTTTGGGGTCGTTGTCATGCTGCAGAATAAACTTGGGCCAATCAGATGCCTCCCTGATGGTATCACATGATGGATAAGTATCTGCCTGTACTTCTCAGCATTGAGGAGACCATTAATTCTGACCAAATCCCTAACTTCATTTGCAGAAATGCAGCCCCAAACATGCAAGGAACCTCCACCATGCTTCACTGTTGCCTGCAGACACTCATTCTTTCTTTCTCCAGCCCTTCCGCGAACAAACTGCCTTCTGCTACAGCCAAATATTTTAAGTTTTGACTCATCAGTCCAGAGCACCTGCTGCCATTTTTCTGCACCCCAGTTCCTGTGTTTTCGTGCATAGTTGAGTCACTTGGCCTTGTTTCCACATCGGAGGTATGGCTTTTTGGCTTCCATGATGAAGGCCACTTCTGGCCAGACTTCTCCGGATAGTAGATAGGTGTACCAGGGTCCCACTGTTTTCTGCCAATTCTGAGCTGATGGCATTGCTGGACATCTTCTGATTGCGAAGGGAAGTAAGCATGATGTGTCTTTCATCTGCTGCAGTAAGTTTCCTTGGCCAAACACTGTGTCTACAGCCCTCAACGTAGCCCGTTTCTTTGTGCTTCTTCAAAAGAGCTTGGACAGCACATCTGGAAACCCCTGTCTGCCTTGAAATTTCTACCTGGGAGAGACCTTGCTGATGCAGTATAACTAACTTGTGTCTTGTTGCTGTGCTCAGTCTTGCTATGGTGTATGACTTTTGACAGTAAACTGTCTTCAGCAACCTCACCTTGTTAGCTGAGTTTGGCTGTTCCTCAACCAGTTTTATTCCTCCTACACAGCTGTTTCTGTTTCAGTTAATGATTGTGTTTCAAGCTGCATATTGAATTGATGATCGTTATCACCTGTTTGGTATAATTGTTTAATCATACACATAAGAACATAAGAACATAAAAAAGTTTACAAATGAGAGGAGGCCATTCGACACATCTTGCTCGTTTGGTTGATAGTAGTTTATTGATCCCAGAATCTTATCAAGCAGCTTCTTGAAGGATCCCAGGGTGTCAGCTTCAACAACATTACTGGGGAGTTGATTCCAGACCATCACGATTCTCTGTGTAAAAAAGTGCCTCCTATTTTCTGTTCTGAATGCCCCTTTGTCTAATCTCCATTAAATTATACCATGACACCTGACTATATGGCTACAAAATCCCTGACTTTGTGCAAGTGTACCTAGAAGAACTGATGCTGTTTTGAAGGCAAAGGGTGGTCACACCAAATATGGATTTGATTTAGATTTTTCTTCTGTTCACTCACTTTGCATTTAGTTAATTGATAAATATAAACTATTAACATGTCTATTTTTGAAAGCATTCTTACTTTACAGCATTTTTTCACACCTGCCTAAAACTTTTGCACAGTACTGTATATACTTTATTTGTTATACAAAATTTAAATAGATTGATTGAACGTTTAGTGTTGTAATGCCTATTTAAAAAGTTAAATTTAACCCAAATACTGTTTAAAAACTGCAGGATATATATATATATATATATATATATATATATATATATATATATATATATATATATATATATATATGTACTGAATAGTACTGTGAAAAAGTATTTGCCCCCTGTCTGATTTTTTGCATTTTTGTACATTTTTTTTTGTGGGTTGTAGTAGTATATAGAGAGAGGGAGAGAAAAAATGACACCAAACTTTGGTGCTTCTTTCATTTGTTTGGTGTGCAAGGTAAGCAAACTTGCAATCTTCAGGTGTGAAAAAGTTATTGCCCCCCTAGTTAACTCAACCAAATTAAATGGATAATTTGAGTCAGCTGTTCAATACTTTGGTTAACAAACAGGCTTGATTTGGGCCAGCCCTGCCCAATATACATCTGACTAACTTTGGCCCTTACCATCAGAGTGAAGTTGTCAGCACACAGGTTCTAGAGGCACATAATGCCATGATCAAAAGAAATTCCTGAAGACCTCTGGAAAACATGTTTGTTGATGCCTATCAGTCTGGAAAGGGTTAGAAAGCCATTCCTAAGGCTCTGGGGCTTCAACAAACCACAGTCAAAGCCATATTGTCCAAATGGAGAAAGTTTGGGACAGTAGTGAGTCTTCCCAGGAGTGGCCGTCCTGCCAAAATCTCTCCAAGAGTAAGGCGTAAAATCGTCCAGGAAGTCACAAAGAACCCTAGAACAACATTCACGGATATACAGGCCTCTCTTGCCTCGACTAAGGTCAGTGTTCATGACTCCACCATCAGAAAGACACTGGGCAAAAATGGGATTCATGGCAGAGTAGCAAGGCAGAAATCACTGCTCACTAAGAAGAACATGAATGCTTGTCTCAAGTTTGTCAAAAAGCACCTGAATGATCCTCAAGAGTTCTGGAAAAATGTTCTACGGACAGATGAATCAAAAGTTTATGCTCGAAAACCCACAAATGTCACTGAGTTGAAGAAGTTCTGCATGAAGGAGTGGGCCAAAATTCCTCCATGGCACTATGAGTGACTGATCAATAACTACAGCAAGTGTTTGGTTGCACTTATTGCTGCTAAATGTGGCATAACCAGTTATTGAGTCTAAGGGGGGAATTACTTTTTCACATGGGGGCATTGGGTGTTGCATAACTTTCTTTAATAAATAAATGAAATAAGTATCAAATGTTTGAGTTATTTGTTCTCTTGGGGTCCCTTTTACCAAATATTAGATCTTGGTTGAAGATCTGATAACATTCAGGGTCAAAAATATGCAAAAATGCAGAAAATCAGACAGGGGGCAAATACTTTTTCATGGCACTGGTATATATATATATAATATATTAGTATATATATATATATATATATATATATATATATATATATATATATATATATATATATATATATATATACAGTGCCTATAGTAAGTATTCACCCCCTTGGAGGTTTTCACATTTTGTTGTATTACAACTTGAAATCTTGATGCATTTAAATGGGATTTTTTTTTCCTTTGATTTACACAGCCTACTCAACACTTTGAAGAGACACGAGAATTTTTATTGTGAAACAGCAGTTCAGTTCTTCGGGACAATCACCAATAACGCAATGTTTTAGTACAGCTATTTATTGTGGAGAATGCAGAGTAAGAGATTTTACAGAGAAGTATGTTATGTATATGCTTTCATTTGGCATCAAACCTAACTTGCTTTGAGGGCTCGCTGCCTGGCTGAGTGAACGAGGCGAAGACACCCAAAAAGAACAAGCCAGTCTCAATGACGCGCTTAGTATTGAATATAGCCGTGACAAGATGACGAGTGGTGACATCAGGCCAGATGCATGTACAGAAAGACCAAAGGCAGTACTGCAGGCAAAAGACGTTTGTGGCGTCATTTATTTAGAATAACAAAAATAAATAAATATTTAAAGAAAAACACTTGCTCACAGAGCAAAAATAAATATTTAAGCAAAACAAAGTCACAAACAAAAAATAAACTACACACACACACAGGTCAGGCTGGGCAGATTGCTGTCACTGAGCCTGTATTTATGTTCGTTTTGGATTTCCCTCTCGCTCCTTGCTCGCTCTCGTACTGTCCTCTGTACACCCACCCCGAGTGCAGAGAGCTGCAAGTATATATACAGGTGATTTTAACAAAATAATTACAAAACACTTAAACAATAATTCAATAAACGACAACCGCCACATTCTCACAAGATGTCTGGCAGATACGAGCTGCTACCATTTATCTGCCAGACCACATCCAAACAATAATAAAGAAAACATTTCTAAATAACATAACACTCATTCAAACCAACAATAACACACTTGGCTACTCGCCATCATATTTATAAATACATAAACAATAACCGCAGCTTTCGCTGTCAAATACAATAAATCATAATAAACAAACACAAAATAACACAGGGGAGGAGGGGGAGACCCCGTTATAAATATAAACAAAACAATATAGCTTCCCAGGGCCTGGCGATGAAAAGCATCACCATAGCATAATGCTGCCACCACCATGCTTCACACTATGGATGGTGTTACCTGGGTGATGTGCTGTGTTGGGTTTGTGCCAGACATAACTCTTTGCATTTAGGCCAAATAGTTCCATTTTTGTTTCATCGGACCACAGAATCTTTTGCCACGTCTTTTCAAAGTCTCCCACATGCCTTTTTGCAAGCAGGATTTGACATGGGCTTTTTTTCAGAAATGGCTTCCTTCTTGCCACTCTTTCGTACAGGTCAGATTTATGGAGTACCTGAGCTATTGTTGACACACGGTTGGTAAACAGCGCCGATGATGGTCACACCGGTGTCGAGTCAATCGGGGCCGGGTAGGCACTGATTCAAGCCTGAAGTCGGCGAGTAGAAGCGTGGTTGATGCCGGGCTGTGTAGCCGATTCAGTCAGCATGGGTGCCGAGGGCAAGCGCAGCCCCGCTAGGAAAGCCCGAAGCTTGAGAGGGGCGCAAGGCCCAAGCTGTTTTTTATTTTTTTAATTCGCAGTGGCCTATTAAATCGGCATAGAGGATGACGTTGCGAGCCTGCGGGGTCTCCTTACAGCACCACAACAGGTCTCAACACGGTCTGGCAAACTACACAAGGCCTTGTGTAGTGAAAGTGGTATGTGGCCATTACTCTATCTCAAAAAGAGGGGTCTAAACCAGCTCTAGTCAGTAAATTGGTACGAGAATTAAGCAGGAGCACTCTCAATAATGCTCAAAAACGTGATTCTACTGTGGATGAATTAAATTTGACGGTATTAGACCGAGAAATCTGCAAAATTCGGACAAAGAAAGCACAAAGCAATCTATAACCTGTCTCAGTGAAGTGAGAGAGAAAATGGCGATATGCTATTGTGAGGATGTCTCTCTTCAGCAGGAGGTGGGAGGGACTTCCCCCTCTCAGCAGGGCCCCGATAGGGCAGCTTTTTTATATATGCTCAGTGAATGGCAGTCAGAGAGGGCTTTTCCTATTCGGTAATGGTTGTCATTCCATTTAAAGGTGAACTATAGATAATAGGGGAGCGCTTTATTTTGAGTGTTAATTAATATGCAATTGACCATTGAAGTTTAGTTACATGTTAATAAACAGTCAATAGATATGACGTGTGCATGTATCTCTAAACTGCCCTTTGAGCTCATATTTCCTGTGTAAGTTGAATATTTCTTTTTAGACTTGGTAATTTTAACATGTAACTAAACTTCAGCAAATGGTCAATTTGAATATTAATTAAATACTTATTTCAACCATTGTTGTTTAAACTACTCTTTTAAAAAATAGCATAATACCAAATAATAAATATTATGTTAAATATATCTTTACAAGTTGCAATTGTGTAACAATTTACACAATTTTAAATTAGATTATTAATAAATTAGATTATTAAAAAGCTTTAAAAAATGTATTATTTATATATAAATAATCACATTACCTGCTTTTTCAGTGGCAAATGCACTTACTTATGTTCTTTACAAATTCTTAACACATAAAATATTGTTATGGTGACTTTTGACCTCTAAACAAATTCTATACCACATATTGCAGTACTAGAATAGTTATAATTTCTTAACAGACAAACAGAAATGTTTTTAAACATCCTATAATATGTTATGTTTCGATACATTATAAACAAAACTCGTGCATATAAATATGACCCCTGTTCATTTTATTACACTGTGTCCTGACAGTCCTGCGTTTTTAGGGGCAGGCTGTTGCATTAAAAGAACAACTAACTTGCAATTTAAAAACACAATCAAGCTTGAAGTGAACGGTTTCTTTGAACAGTTTAAATATTTTGTTTTATTTTATTTATTTTTTAATTCGAAAAGCTAAAGTTAGCAGAGTGCTACACTTAAATCCAAGATGGCCGCCCAGAAAAAAAACGTAGCAGGATTTGATGCGCAAAAAAGCATTTTTACACGTTTAAATAATTTTTTATTTCTATTTTAATTTTAAATATGTTTAAGTTAAGTAAAAACTGAACTGATAATAATAATAATAATAATAATAATAATAATAATAATAATAATAATAATAATAATAATAAAAAGCAGGTAATCGCACATTATTAGATCTCTGCAGAGGAACACAATAGCTAGAACATTTGTAATATTCAGACATTTACCCATAGTGACAAAATGACACCTTGACAATAGACCTACTGCTGCTACTGAATATTATGTCAATTCATTTAGAGAGTATTCAGTGGTTAAAAAATCTGAGAAAATTAGTAATGATATTACTGTATTTGGAACTCCAAAGTTTCACATTCTAACAACCGCAATAAAACAGGCCCTAGAAGTCCTAAGTCCAAATGTTGTGCAGATCAGTTGCCTTTTTACAGTAGGGCAGTTGTAAAGGGATGCATGGTACATTCAGCATGTTATGATGGGTTTCAAAAAGAGTCAGATATTGTGTATTGTTTGATGATGGAAAATGGTTGAATTGATTGTTTTGTATTGTTAGCCCATAATTGCTTTTGTTTGGCTAGATTGTTATGCATTGACAAGAAAGCATTTCGAACATCACAGTCCAATTCTCAGCACATTTCTGTTGTAAGTGAGCAATGATTACATTACATATAAAGCTACACAAATAAAGAGAACATGTGTATTCATAAATGAAGTGAATTGCTTTAAACGTATATATTGCTGTCATCAGCCAAACAGTTATGAACTTGATTAAGACTTAGGGAAAACATAGCATCCATATTGTTCAGAGAGACTGTGGCAAAAACTTATACAAGCCAAAGGAACAATCCTCAATTTCTCTATATAACAATAAAAAAGCAAAAAGAGATTTTAATTTTGTTTGGGAGCTGTGCTGATTAATTGCAATAAATGAAACACCTTTTCAGATTAATAGCAATATTTATCGTTACTTTGATTAAGTCTTACAAAGTAAAGCAGTTTTTTTTTGTTACTGTTATTATAAACATACCAGGACAATTACCTGTGTATAGAATACACTTTCTCAGCTTTGCCTCCAATCACTTCTGCTGTGCACCTCCTTTTGCTAATAAAACCATATGTTGTTTTTTTTTGTTCTCAACTGGCTAGGTTTATTATTTACTATTTATTTCATCTAAGCATAGGCCTACTTTTCAAATTTACTTCACACCTTTTAATAACTTGTAGCAATTTATTGCGAAAGGTGCAATATTAAATAAAGATTTATTGATCAATTAGTTTGGTTGTTTTGTATGTTCTAGTGATTTCGATTCGATTCCTGGTTCCAAATCTGGGTATTCTAATACTTTAATTGTAATGACATAAAAAATGTTTCTCAATACAAGTTGTACTGTATTTAATATTTCTGTATGTCCCCAACCTCCATTTATGAAGATTTGGACCATTGAACCCCATGCAAATATAATGCTCTCCCATGAAACCCTGTGCAAATATAATACTTTCTGATGAAATCCCATTGGAACCCCATGCAAATATAATACTCTCCGATGAAATCCCATTGGAACCCCATGCAAATATAATACTCTCCGATGATTATACTGTATTTACAGTATAATCATAAATTTCGAAAAACTACTCACTTTTTTGTATCAGTCATTTTTGTATTACTTTAGTATAAATACACGTTAATTTGGATTCATATGTTGTTTTTTTCTGACTTTACGTGAACGAAAAGACACACATTTGCCCGTTTTCCCATTGGAAATAGTGATATTTTGAAATACCATGTCCTGGTCACAAAAGCAAAGTTTGTGGGGAATAATAGCCATTTTCTATACTTTTGAGGCATAAGCAATTAGGAAATAACACTTACTACCCAGGAACAAAAAAAAAAAAAAATGTTACACGGTGTAATACTCTCCCATGAAATCCCATGCAAATATAATACTCTCCCATGAAATCCCATGCGAACCCCATGCAAATATAATACTCTCCCATGAAATCCCAAGTGAACCCCATGCAAATATAATACTCTCCCATGAAATCCCAAGTGAACCCCATGCAAATATAATACTCTCCCATGAAATCCCATGCAAATATAATACTCTCCCATGAAATCCCATGCGAACCCCATGCAAATATAATACTCTCCCATGAAATCCCAAGTGAACCCCATGCAAATATAATACTCTCCCATGAAATCCCAAGTGAACCCCATGCAAATATAATACTCTCCCATGAAATCCCATGCAAATATAATACTCTCCCATGAAATCCCATGCGAACCCCATGCAAATATAATACTCTCCCATGAAATCCCAAGTGAACCCCATGCAAATATAATACTCTCCCATGAAATCCCATGCAAATATAATACTCTCCCATGAAACCCTGTGCAAATATAATACTCTCCCATGAAATCCCATTGGAACTCCATACAAATATAATACTCTCCCATAAAATCCCATTGGAACCCCATGCAAATATAATACTCTCCCATGAAATCCCACTGGAACTCCATGCAAATATAATACTCTCCCATGAAATCCCATTGGAACCCTATGCAAATATAATACTCTCCCATGAAATCCCATTGGAACCCCATGCAAATAGAATACTCTCCCATGAAACCCTGTGCAAGTATAATACTCTCCCATGAAATCCCTTGGGAACTCCATAACAACACAATACTTTCCCATGAAATCCCACATGAACCCTATGAAACATGTCCATAAGGGTATGCACTAATCGTGTATCTGTCTGTCACACTCAAGTATTCAGACCTTTACAAATAAATAAATAACATATAATAATCTCATGAAATGTTTATTAAAAGTTTGAGTTTTCAGGTGGACTGATATTGTTAAAGAGCTGCTGTAAAGTCTTTGTCTCCGTCAAGGTAGCAATAATACTATACAAAGAGATTTTATACTTTGACAGGTCTCTAACAACATACTAAGCTACTGATTTATGATTTCACTAATGGTGACTTCAATCCTAATTTATACATAAGGTGACCAGATGTCCCATTTTGGACAGGACAGTCCCACTTTTGGAACACTGGCCATAGTGTCCCTAGAAACTTTCTTGGGATGCCTATTTCGTCCCATCGGTAACATAATATTGTATTTTCATGAAAGCTGCTATGTTGCTACCATACCTAACTTAATTACATATAATGACACCTGATGTGACTAAAGGGAAGGTTGAATGACCAGTAACATTAAAAAGTGTAGGTACAGTGCTGTGTAAATCTGGACTAAGAACTACTGAACAGTCAACGTTCATATTTGCAATCAATCAACAGAATTGAGGGTGAGTTTCTCCGGGTTGCTAAAACAAACTGGCAGCTATATATATATATATATATATATATATATATATATATGTGTGTGTGTGTGTGTGTGTGTCTACGTACATCTAAATGGATGGCTACTTATTTTAAACACAGTCCTTTCAACTATGTATTGTTGACATTGTATCTTTTTTGTTCCCTGAAAAAACAGGCAAGTTTTTGTCTTTTACTGCTGTGTTATTTCCCCAACTCGTGCACTAACAAATTTCAATGAAAGACCCTTCTAGATGAAAAACTAAACTAATAGGAGGACCGTCTTCAAACATTCGAGACAGATTGCTGTAAATATCCTACCTTGACCCTGCTGAATCAAATCTTCCATGAACAATTTACCATCAACATGATCCATCTCTTGTGATACAGTATGTCAGATATAAGAAAAAAATACGAGAAAGAAAGCGGCAACAGTGCCAAAGAAAAGAAAAATATGCACTAAATATCATTCTCCCTGTATAATTCCTTAAACCCATATTTTTTCTTTTGTATGAAATGTGTGTGCAAATTTTGTACAGAATGTTAGCATGTCTGAAACAGTACGTAATAAGAACATGTTCTAGTCTACTTTATTTTATTCTGCGTACATCTTTACATCCAACACTGCACTATTTTTTAATCATAAATGAACAGGTTTAATCACTAACCCCACCAGAATTCATAATTCTGCTCAGACATTTGAAGACATTGTCTACCATAGGAAACAATTTTTTTAAATATTATTTTTAAATCAGAAATACAGGCATGTTGATTTGCTGTAGTTTATTTTGGTGCCTGCAGCAGCACCCAACAGGCCCGAGTGCAGCTGCACCTGCTATTGCTCCACCACTGGTGCTCACCTACATACACATCAAAAATAATCATATATCGGCCACACTCGTTTAACCGTCGTTGCAGTCAAAATGTTATCGGGTCGGATATGTGAGTGCTGACTGTATATATATATATATATATATATATATATATATATATATATATATATATATATATATATATATATATATATATATATATATATATATATATATATGCTGTTAAGTTGAGTTGAAGTGTCAAACTCACACGACTTCATCGTCCAGATGGCTGCTGTTAAAATAGAGCTGCAGCATTCCAGAGAAAATTGGTCTTACTTTGGAATGGCACCACCTCCCTTAGCGTGCTTGCTGAAAAAATCTCGGCCTGCCGGTTGATCCACTTTGTACAGAGGAATGTCAGCTTTACACACATTTTGAAAAAGTCCAAAACACTTTCACGCTGTTCTTTGGCAGTTGTAAGACACTGAAATGATCCAAACACAATGGTCTGTTTCAGTGTTTTCGATGGCCCTGCTGTTTCAGCCTCATCTTGTTTACATTTCCTTTCATTCAATTTATGTTTAGCACTTCCCATGTGTTCTACAATGGTCTACCTACTAACAGCACATTACCATTGACATGAATTCATCCTTGCCAGACTCGTGGATCTGATCTTTAACGGTGATTTTTATTGTTTTTCGGCATCTATGAACAACTCTGGATACTGACTGAAGTAAATTGAACTTGAACACTGAAAGCAGTTTTATTAGACAGGTATGTTTACATAAATTTAAAGCAAAGTTGCCTGTGTTAATGTTTAAATATGATATGTGTATTGATTTGGTTATTATCAAACAATCTAAAAAAAGCCTTGCATGTTTTTTGCCCATCCCCAAGGATAAAACCCAAAAAAAATATCCAACATAGAAAATCTGGGTTTTTCGTGTTATTCTGCAGCAAACAGATTCCTACAATCCTTGTTTCTAAGACAGACCTCAGCAACAAATATGAATCACTTTTACCAGTTCAGACACACTACAGAAATATGTTAATAATTCTAACTAAAAAATCATAAACAAACTCTTCAGTTTAAATTAAAACAAAATTACAGATACTTTCTTATCAGGTTATACAGTGCTTTGAAAAAGTATTCCGCCCCCATCCCTTTTTTCACATTTAAGAGCCTCACAGTCTGGGATTTTGATGCATTAGATTGGGAATTTTTATTTGTGAGTCACACATTCTTCTTCACAGAGTCCCCTCCAAAAAGAAAGAAAATAGTAAACAATAAAATAAAATCATTTTTTAAGTATTCATCCCTGGATAAGTCTCTCTTATCTTTGCACACCATGATGGAGCAATATTTGCCCATTCCTCCTTGCAAAATTGCTCAAGCTGTGTCAAGTTAGTTGGGGAACGGTGATGGACAGCAATTGTGAGGTCACAGATTTTTAATGGGATTAAGTTCAGGACTGACTGGGCCACTCAGACATCTATTTTCTTCATTTTAAGCCACTCCAGTGTTGCTTTGGCAGTGTGCTTTGGATCACTGTCCTGTTGAAAGACAAACGTTTTTTGGCAGAGGGGCGCATATTTTTATCCAGGATTTCTCTGTATTGTGTGCCATTCATCATGCCATCAATCCTGACAATATTGTCAGTTCCTGCTGCTGAAAAGCACCCCCATAGCATGATGCTACCACCGCCACACTTTACGGTGGGTTTGGTGTTTCCTGGCTGGTGTGCAGTGTTTGATTTGCGCCACACCGCTTAACGTTCAGGCCAAAAACTTCCACTTTAGTCTCATCAGACCACAGGACGTTCTGCCACATAACTGCAGTATCTTCTAGGTGACATTTTACAAACTTTGCAGGCAAGGATATGGGTTTTTTTCAGCCAGGGCTACTTCCTTGCCACTCTCCCATAAAGGCCCTTTTGTGATTGTTGATACATGAACATCATCGTCCATCGCAGCCACTGACTTCTGTAACTCATTCAGAGTCACAGTTGGCCTTACAGTAGCTTCCCTAAGAAGTGCCCTTCTTGTCTGGCAACCAAGTTTGGAGGGGCGGTCTGATCTAGGCAGTTTGGTGGTAGTTTCGTATTTTTTTGTACGATGGACTACACTGAGCTCCGAGGGATGTTCAATGCCTTTGAAATGGTTTTGTACCCTTCCCCAGATTTGTGCTTCTCTATAATCACATCCCTGACTTGCTTAGAATGCTCTTTCATCTTTATTTTGATCCTTTCTTTTTCAAGTCTCTACCATACTGGGGGACCATACAGAGAGAGCATTATTTATCCTCACAGATTAATTTAATGCAGGTGATCCACTAATTTCTTACACAGGTGGAGTCCATCAACAAATTGTGTGAGGTAATATATTGCACTTGAGCAAATTTAGGCTTGCAAATACAAAGGGTATGAATACTTTTTTAATCTGGTAATTTTTGGTTTTGATTTTTAGTAAATTGTTGAAAGCTTTTAAAATTTTTGTTTTGATTTGACGTGATGCTCAAGGCTTTGTAAATCAGTGGGGAAAAAAATCCTATTTAATCTATTTTAAATTCTCAATCTGAGATTCTTAAATGTGAAAAAAGGGATGGGGGCTGAATACTTTTTCAAGGCACTGTATGTATGTATGTATATATATATATATATATATATATATATATATATATATATATATATATATATATATATATATATATATATATATACACATACAGTGCCTTGCAAAAGTATTCAGACCCCTGACCAATTCTCTCATATTACTGAATTACAAATGGTACATTGAAATTTCGTTCTGTTCGATATTTTTT
This sequence comes from Polyodon spathula, assembly GCF_017654505.1. Lineage (NCBI taxonomy): Eukaryota > Metazoa > Chordata > Actinopteri > Acipenseriformes > Polyodontidae > Polyodon > Polyodon spathula. Next base: position 45,978,099 of record NC_054537.1, on the reverse strand, counting down.
TTTTAAAACACTTAAACTCAAAATCAATTATTGTAAGGTGACATTGGTTTTATGTTGGGAAATATTTTTAAGAAAAATAAAAAACTGAAATATCTTGCTTGCATAAGTATTCAACCCCCACACATTCATATTTGGTAGAGCCACCTTTCGCTGCAATAACAGCTTTAAGTCTTTTGGGGTAAGTATATACCAGCTTTGCACACAGTGTCGGAGTGATTTTGGCCCATTCTTCTTGGCAGATTTGCTCCAGGTTGTTCAGGTTGGTTGGGCGACGCTTGTGGATCGCAATTTTCAAATAGTGCCACAGATTCTCATTGGAATTGAGATCAGGACTTTGACTGGGCCACTGTAGGACAATCACCTTTTTGTTCTTCAGCCACTCCAATGTTGCTTTGGCCTTGTGCTTGGGATCATTGTCCTGCAGAAAGGTGAATTTCCTCCCAAGCTTCAGTTTTTTAGCAGACTGAAGCAGATTCTCTTGCAGTATTTTCCTGTATTTTGCTCCATCCATTCTTCCTTCAATTGTAACAAGATGCCCAGTCCCTGCTGATGAGAAGCATCCCCACAGCATGATGCTGCCACCACCATACTTCACTGTAAGGATGGTGTGTCTTGAGGCATGGGCAGTGTTAGGTTTGCACCACACATAGAGCTTTGAGTTTTGGCCAAAACGCTCTGTTTTGGTCTCATCTGACCACAAAACCTTTTCCCACATCGCAGCTGGGTCAATCTCATGCTTTCTGGCAAACTCCAGACGTAATTTCAGATGGTACTTTTTGAGTAACGGCTTCTTTCTTGCCACCCTCCCATACAGGTCAGTGTTATGCAGAGCTCTTGATATGGTTGACTGGTGCACCATTACACCACTCCCAGCCACTGAACTCTGTAGCTCCTTCAAAGTGATTGTTGGCCTCTCTGTGGCTTCTCTCACAAGGCTCTTTCTTGTTTGAGTGCTGAATTTTGAGGGACGACCTTTTCTTGGCAGTGCCTGGGTGGTGTGATGCAGCTTCCACTTCTTGATTATTGAACCAACTGTGCTCACTGGGATATCCAAACACTTGGATATTATTTTGTACCCTTTCCCTAATCTATGCATTTGTATTACTTTATCTCTAACTTCTGTAGAATGCTCTTTGGTCCTCATTTTCCTTCAGATTCACAGCCTTACCAATGATCCTTCAACAGTGGGGTTTTTATCCAGAAAATGTGACAGCAACTTTAATGGTTCACAGGTGGAGGCCAATGGTAAGGTAATTGTGTCCTCGTTAGGGCAATTTCTTTCATTGGTGCAAACTGGGAGCTTCCACAGCATAGGGGTTGAATACTTATGCAAGCAAGATATTTCAGTTTTTTATTTTTCTTAAAAGTATTTCCCAACATAAAACCAATGTCACATTACAATAATTGATTCTGAGTTTCAGTGTTTAAAAATAAAATATCAAACAGAACGAAATTTCAATGTACCATTTGTAATTCAGTAATATGAGAGAATTGGTCAGGGGTCTGAATATTTTTACAAGGCACTAATATATATATATATATATATATATATATATATATATATATATATATATATATATATATATATATATATATATATATCATAACAAAGCAGTAAACATATCAAAGCTGAGAGATGAAAAAAGATTTGTCTTGTTTAAGAATGGCATAAGATAAATACAAAGGTAAATAAATACAAAATGACAGCACACAAATGGGGCAGACCTTTACTTTAAAACACAGTCTCGGTGGCTGGACCATCAGGTTATTTATTGATTGCCACAAATTTGACAAATTATTTAGTTCAGTGATTCCTATTAAGCCAAAGTTCAACAATTAGCTCCCTATGTAAGGAGGCCTGGGGAAGCTTTAAACAGCAATTTATGGATACTCTCAAGATGTCACTGCAGTTCAAAGCACCCATTGGAAACACTACCATGACTCATTGAATTTGACAGATATTATGGAGCACACATGGCTGCTATAAATTTAAAAGCCAACTTTGCTAAACAAGGACTTGTTACAGCTGTTTGTGTTTTTCAGTCTTCCCCAACAACTCCTGAGGTTTCTAACAGTGCATACTTGAAGTTTCTTTTGAGAGTCATCCACAGAACTACTAAGTGGCTTTGGGTCACTTCAGTTTGGTTATATTCAGAATGTCACTGGAGCAAACAAGACACTTATCCAAAGGGCCACTGATTCCAATTGTTCTATAACCTCTGGTAAAAGACATGAGCATTTAGGAAAGTAACATGTTTTTCTTTTTACTTTTTTAAATAATGGTATATGTTAACCTGACACTAAGTCTTTGCTTCCCCACCTTTTACTTTCATATGTTCCATTTAATGACATAACCTGAGGAGAGACTTTTCTACACATTAAGAAATGCAATGCATGCTCCATCGCACGGTTTGTCCTATGAGGTTTGTTATCTATCTGGAGGATGGGCTGGTTCAAAAGCCATTTATGGATAGACATGAAATTAAATTAGTTAAATGAGTTCGGCAGTCTCAACACTGTTGCCCACATCATAAAATCGCTATGCAATTTGTCAATACTTTAAGCAGCCTTTAGAAAAAAATAACTAAACCATGTTTACTGTACTTACCTCCCACTCAGCCCTGGACTGGGCTACCGCACAGTTTCAGGCCTGAGGCCTACTGAATAGCCAGTAGCCTTCAGTCATGCAACTGGGACACTTCTGAATTGACAAAAAGCTTTGTAACGCCAATGTTTTTAGGTAAAATAATATAAAACCTAATTTTGGCTCAGATTTTGGCTTTTCCAGCACGTCAAGCTTTTGTAAATCACTGAACTGCAGTGTTTACTGGATTTGCTACATATATCAACAGTTTGTAGGGAATAGCATAGAATAAAAAACGGATATAAAATGCTTCATCACAATTTGATAAGCGGTTCTCCAGACAGTTGGAGTCTCGGCACAACTGCACGTAAATTAATAAAGTGCAATTCCCCGTGCTCACATATTATTGCTTTTTACTTTCACATGAAGTGCTGTGCAATCCTCGTGCCTAAATACAAATATACATTTTAAACACTCGTGTTACACACACCCATTTATATCCCTTGTACCAATGCTTATACACCAACATTTAACACACCACACGCAGCATATACAGAAAATACACACAGGGGTGGGCACTTTGTCACAATTATAATTGGATATGAGGATCTTCAGATATGTATAGATGGACACATGTACGGAAAGACAGACAGATGCCTCCTATCTCAATAATCAAATATTCTTGATATCATATGCTTGGTAATGTTAATACCAAGTTCAATCACATCTGAATAAGTGGTGTTCCAGAGATATGAAAAAATATAAAGTGTGACATGTGGTACATCACATTGTACAGTACTTTGTTTTGTTTTTTTATAGTGCTCATACAATATGTTAAAAATAATAAGCTACTGCAGTTACGCCTTGGCCAGCAATGGTCACTTTGGAACCAGGTATAACTACAATTAACCCCAATATTATAGCAGTATATTCGGTTTTGTGGGCTGCTGTACAGCTCCTTAATAAAAAAAATTACAGAAGGCATGTTTGTTTGGTAGGTTTTCTTTTTTTTTTTTCATTTATATTCTAACCTGTCACCAAAAGAGCAATATGAAAAACTGAAATAGACAGCAGTCAGTCTTGATGCTGCTAGGTGCATGAATTCTGCAGATATTTTTGTTTTGTGTACATTCCTCCTACATGCAGAACATGACAGGATAAGCAGCCTGGTAGAAAACTGAGGGATAAACACTAGAGGGAGAGGGAGAGACAGCTCAACCTCCTTCCACATGATTCCTGATGAAACCACCACCACTCTGCAACCAAACTTCAATAGGTAATCCATCCAGATCCTGCCTGGTGAAAGGTATGATTATTCAACAGAAAGGATCTAGTGACTGCAACAAAACAGACCAGCAAAACCCCATTGAGCTTGGAATACAATCATGCTCCCCTGTAATAAAAGCAGATACCAGCTTTTTCAACTATTTCTTCTTTATCTATTAAAGTCTCTAAATGCTTAAATATTGCTTTTAATTTGCTAGGTTACGGTGCTGCTCTTTTGCAATCCAGTATAGACTACAAGAATGAAAAGCAATAAATGCACTATTCCTGTAAAAATATAGAATTACTGTACATATGCCACAAATGTATCATATACATGTATAAGATGTTCTATAGTGCCAAACTGCGTTTCTGAGGCCTTTTGAAATAAATAATATAGTGTTGACTTTACTTGTTTGATACTTGGAAGTTAAAGATAAGTACAGTCCCTCTGAGCGAGCTTCTCTTTGAAATAGTGATGTGGACTTGCAGAAATCCCTGCTAGGTCAATCTGAAAGCTAAGGGTTCAGATTACATAATATGAGAGAAAGCATCTGTTTGAATCTTTAACCCAGCAGGAATAAGACAAGAACTGTCTGAGTCTCTTGGAATCAGTCATTCAATCTTAATTTGTTATAGAGCCTTTCGCGATAAACTGCCTCAAAGCACTTTAAAAATAAAAATAACAAAAAATGTTAAATGAATAGTAAAAGATAAAATACCTTTTAAACTACATACAATGGCATAATGTACTTAGCTATAAAAAAGAAATAGTATAAATAGTATGATTAATTACCCCTTTAAAATACACATTATAAAAAGGTGTTTTTAATATTACTTTAAAAGCATCAAGAGATGGTGCCTCTCTTACAAATCATAGCAGATTCCACAATTTAGGGGCTCTAGAGCTAAATGCTCTGCCACCTGCCTTCTTTCTCTATATCTGTGGAATACTGGGCAAACCATCTTGTGATCTAAGAGAGTGATTGAGTTAGCAAATCTTTTAGCTATAGGGATCAAGGCCATTTAAAGGTTTATAGGTTAGAAGCAGGATCTTGAAATCAATCCTGAGCTGTACAGGAAGCCAATGTAAGGCTGCTAACACAGGTCATGTGTTTTTGCTTTTTTGTTCTTGTTAAAACTCTGGCAGCAGATTTTGCACAAGCAGCAATTCATAAATAACACAATTTGAAATATCAGAGAAAAGAGTATTACAATAATCAATCTTAACACTAGAAGCCCCATGGCAGTAATTTTGGCGGTTTTTGGTTTTAAAATATAATTTTCTCCAGTTGTGTAGCATATATGGATCTGCATGTGTATGTTCCTTTTTCTCTTCGCAGGGCGGCAGAACCTATTACACTAGAACCGCCATGGGAGTCGTTTTGGCGGTCTGAGGTTTTCAAATTGAAATTTCTGAAAGTTATGCGTTGTCTGCTTATCACTTTTCCTAAATATCTGATTTAAATACCCTGACAGCTGTTGAAAGGCATGGTCATGAAAATAAGGAAGTTATAATCCCTCCCACCTAGAACCACCAAGCAGTCATTTTGACTGCCTTTTACAATACATGTTTTTATTTTTAATATAACCTATAATATTATGTTTTTTATATACATGCCTGTTGTTATCTCTACTGGACCTGGCAGCCATCAATTACTTCATTTTGTACAAGGAATACACTGGGGAAATATCAGTAATAGAGAGTTCATGATGCTAGCTACAGAACTTCGGCAGAAATATTTCGATCAAAAAACTGCAAAATAGCAGGCTGCTGCAGCTCAGCCTGGATTCAGTGCTGCACCTTGTGACACACAAGAGAAAATATGTTACTTTAATTTAAAATTAAAAAATAATTTTGTTTTTACAGTTGTGTATTTATATACAGGGAAACTCTGATACAACTTACAGCCTTGGGACTGTAAAAACAGTATGTTATAACCAAAGTATGCAATAACCAGGTACATGCACATACTCGCCAAATCAGCACACAAATCTAAACCTAGTACAGTACTAATTGATTAATATACATATACAATGCATGTTGTAGAAAGGTTTATTACAGAAGAAACAATATAAAACAATGTAACATGTAAGTAGTACTGTACATTACTATACAGTATATAACATTCTGTATTTTAATTAATACAGTAATTTTATGTTGCCTTGGATAAAGATGGTCAGCTAAATGAATTATAAAAAATAACAAAAAACATGTAATGTGCTGAATAATACTGTACTGTAATTAGTAAAATAAACAAATTAATTAAAAAATATATTACAGTAATAATAAATTATAAAAATAATAAAACTGATAATAATAATAATAATAATAATAATAATAATAATAATAATAATAATAATAATAATAAAAAATATCAATAAACATACCATACACACTGTCAGTTCAGGTCCAGTACAGTGCAGTACATTTTAGAACAGAGTTAAGGGTTCAAAACCTGTTTAAAAGTTCTTAAATTGATTTGCATCCGCACTAAACAGGGTTCATAACTGAGTTCAACAACCGAGGTAGACATGCAGTCTCAAACTCAATTGTCGGTATAACTGGGTTAGATAAACTGGTTTAACTGTGTTCGAATCTGGTTAAACAGCATCCTCTGATATCCCCTAGTGCTTTGCGTTAGTATGTTGCCTTAATCCCCCTGGTTACATGAGACGAGAATAAAGAAAAGTCAAGCAGGAATTAAAATACAGGAGGATTTATTCTTGTCATATTCCATTGGGACAGTCAGCTATGTTAATGTACTGTAGTACACAAAACGTAAAATGTGTCCAAAACACTTTTTAAATTATCTTAAATCACATCACATATTAGCAAGTTAATGGTCTTTATTTCGACTTTTAATTAAATTAAAGAACTTCTTATCCACCCCAGATTTTCCCTTTGTGCAAATGTCCATCTCATTTATATACTACGTTGTGGGCATGTTTTCCCCATAAAAATTATTCTCCTTTTGATTGCTTATGCACTTTCTCGTAGCTCCTCCATTCTGCTCACGTGTTCAATGAAAATAAACAACAATGTTTATGAGGGAGGGGGGGGGAGAATGTGTATAATTACAATGGTTCCTGGGATATAGTCAACCAGCAAAGTGTTTTTTCAACAACAGCTGGGTTAAACTAACCCGACTTCATTAAGGCAATCTGGACTCTCTAACACTGTTGGGCTAGGGTTCAAGTAAATCGGTTTTGAACTTGGTTGTTGATTTTTTTGCTCTAATGTGGACAGGGCCTTAGACGATTGTCTCAGTGACTGCTGCTTTTTAAACTTGAGCTCTTTGATAACATAATTCTGACTGCTTTCGTCCCTTTAAGATTTCTCTAATAATGTACAGTTTGTCCTTAAGTGAAACTGACGATCGTTTAGCACTGGCCATGATAATACCGCATAAATTAGAGTAATAGAAAGCAAGGTCAAGTTCAAACAGCAAGAAGTTGGCCTACGAGTAGCAACATGTGCAGCACAGATCACTGCGTGCGTAAGAACAGGAAGTATGCACTATCAGAGTACGTACTAAAAGGAGAATTTAAACAGGATTTAATACAATTTTATTCGGTTCCATGATACTGGTTCTTTATATCAGTGTGTATGTTATATCCTAGCTACGTTGTAAATGGGTTTGACTGTATATCTGCTTACACACTAGTTTGTTTAGAAATGTTTATTTTATTATAGTTTTTTTCATTTTTTGAAGTAGTGCTTTATATCAACCAATCAATCAAATTTATTTTATACAGCACCTTTCATGCCAAGGCATGCCAAAGTGCTTCACAGTAAAAGCAAGTATACAATATAAAAATAAACATCAATACTAAAACATTCAAAATAAGTAAAAAAAAAAAACTACATTTCATATTAAAAACAATCTAAAAACAAACAAATGCAAAAAACAACAACATAAAAGAGTGTGTAAACATACACAGAACACTACAATTTATATGTGGTAAGTTAGAAAATAAATCTTTTTATGTTTAATTTTTCACATAATACACAGAAAAAAGGGTTATATAGATATAGTATAAGTACATTTTTTGTTTGCCAATTAGATTGGCCCTATACGCCTGAACACTCAAATGGCCAAAAATGGTAATAAAAAAACATTTTTAGTGTCTGTTTGTAAGTTTAATATAACACAGTCCTCAGCCTTGCCATCATTGCCTATGACTATTAAGTGATACTGTAACTTGAACACTGGAATGCAAGTAATCCAAAGGTTCACGTTCGTGTCATGCACGTGTTAATGTTCCCAATCCCCCACGGCTCCTGGTACATTACTGAAGGGCTGAGAGGCACAATCTGTGGCAAATGTCTCAAATATGTTAAATTGTGAGAGTAGGAGTCAACAATGATTTACTTGTTAAAAAAATAATAATACATTAAACTCAACTGCCCAGAGTTACTTGACCCAAAAGGCTGGTTGGTACTAAATTGCGTGAGTTTAAGTTAGCCATATACTCATTGGCGTCAGCTCAATAAAGATCTGTTTAGTGCATAGGTTACTATATCTGACAGCATCTCACAAAATGTTACCTTCTTGAAAAAAAAATAAATAAATAGTCTGAATGCCAAAGCAACCAATACTACAAAAGGTGGGGCAGACTGAAAAATAACAAAACCATGATAAATAATTAAACAGATATTCAATATTGGCTCCCTTAAATATAAAATTAAAAATAGATTACAATGTTAGAGGTTACACCCTCAAGTGTAATACTTGGCACTTCACACCAAAAACATGGACATCTGCTATACTGTCATCTCTTATTTTATTCTGTAAAATGTGGGTAATCAAGAATTGAGGGGTTTAGTCACTGTTGTGCCATCCTGTTTAAAATTATTCAGTGTTATTTTTGCAGTAAATAAGGCCAATAACAAGATGACACAACTTCTGCACATACCTCTCAGGATGCGTCTTTCAGATCAATGACTTTAAGATATTGTTCATTTACTGTGCATGTACACATGCAGATGACTGAATGGGAAAGCATTAGAATGGATACTGGGTCTGTTTTATTTATTAAATGGATATTTTAACTCAATTTTAATTATGTCATTCCTGTTGGTGTTTTCCCCCACATGTGATTCATTAACCACTTTCTTAATAATAATAATAATAATAATAATAATAATAATAATAATAATAATACAGACGAAAGCAGTCTGTAAAATATCAGGTTTATACATTGTATGGTCATGGTATAAAGATCTGCCTCTGTTTGCATCATTAAAGCACACCCTGGTGCACACAGATATGCTCTGCAGGCAAAAATGGCAGATACAAATTCCAGTAGCGTCACTGACTAAAAGAATCTGAAAACAAATGACTATTCTCATGTAAGAAATAAGGCTGCCTGCCTGATGCAATAACTTCTGTGATCAGTCTTGAACATTGCTCACATACTACAGGCCCAATCTAGATGGTTCAAAACAGACTTAAATTTTAACAAAAATTGCTCTGCACAGTGTTACTTTCACCAGTGACCTATTATTAAACTATGACATTAAATCAGTGCGTTATCAGATTCCCACCAATTATGCTAGATCATAGTCATTATTTACAATGCAATATTTGGACAAAGTCACTGCTTATGTAGTAGATATTAAGACTAAGATGCAGACACTAGATTAAAAAAAAATATTGCAAAGATTACCATTTTTGGGATAGTAAGGGCCCAGCTTGTATTTAACTAATCTACAGCTTCGCAGAAATGTGGAATGCCATAAGCCATGTTTACTGGACTAAAGCCCTAAACAAACTGCCATTATTCAAAATTTTATTGTGTATAGAATTATTGTTCTATATTCAACCCCATAATTACCAGTACATGATTTTAACGATTAAAGGAAAATGTTTAGATAATCATCTATGTTCCTTTCAAAATTCCTTTGGAAGCAACGTCCTGTTACCTGTAGTGTTATATAAAGTAACTTCCTGTTTCCTACAAGACTGTAAAGGGAACATCCTGCCACCATGTCTCTGCGCTTCCCTGGAAACTTGTGGAGATGCCCAGCCAATTGAAGAGGGGTCATCCACTCGAACAGCACCTTCAACCAAGGTAGAACAAAGCAAACAAAATCCAAACTGAAAATATTTTTTTTACTCCACATCCCTTTTCTTTATTTCAAAACTTCAATAAACTACGGGAGTTAAAAACAGTGCTTAAAAATCAATCTTCATAAATTAAGCTCTGATGTATTAGGACAGACACTACAGAGGACCGAAATATAAAAGTTAAGGTAAGCTTTCTGTTCCCTGAAGGCTTACTGCATGTGTAAATTTATTACTTGTTATATTAGAAGTAGAAATAGGTTAGGAACTAAAACAAACTAAAACAAGTTACATTATGAGGAAGAGTGATGAGATATCAAAGGGGAATTGTTTGAAAATAATAAAAATTAGGTGTGGGCAACGATATGAAAATTGTACATTGATATTGTGCACATATTTCAATATCGATAATATCGAAGTCTTCCAAAACAGAAAAATATAATAACACAATTGCAATATGAAACATACATACATATAGACGATAACAGATATTTACATAAGAAAAGCAATAACTTACTTTAACTTACTGGTGCTTGAACACAAAACACAACACTCAGGTATGGCTGGGCAGTAGCTGTCACAGCACTTAGAGGGCCACCTTCTGCACAAGGTTAAATCATTCCTGGCAGAGGATAAGTTACTCCCTCTTGCCAGAACACGTTTCAAAATAAAAACAATAACAAAACAAAAACGTGGCTATGCCGTCATACATACAAATACATAAATACAATAAATAAATCATAAAACAAACAAATACAAAATAACACAAACAGAGACCCCGTTCTAAAAATAAACAACTAAATGTACAGGGCTGCTCGCTCTGTTACATCTGTTCTTTAATTAATTCGAACAATCTCACCTGTCCTGTAGCTCTAGCTAAGAGCCAGCCTTATACTCATTGGTTGTTGAGTACATTTTTGGAGAGTGACTAGGAGTGTTGGGATTTGGAGAATAGTTTGGTGTGCTTGAGAGTTTTGAATGATTACTTGGATTTGGATTTGGACCTGGACTGGAAGCACAGCCCAGCCAAACCACGTTGCACCTTGCCCAGCAGGAAACATATCAGCCATAAGCTACTACTCAACACACTTCTAGTGTCCAAGATGAACTGCGGAATCAAATGCAGCAAGCACAAAACAATTACCTCACCATAAATCTGTGATGTAGCAAAGATATGAGGTCATTTTTTGGATTCACGAGCCACTTCATTGTTGACCACTCACTAAAGACCACCATGTTGGCTTGTCACCGACTTAGGGGTGCACATCTGTAGAGAACATTTACTTGATGAGGATGTTGACATTGAAGTGGTGAATGTGAGCGACAAGCTGGATTATTTTCCACCTGTGTTTAACCCTTGTTTTGCTCACACTCTTCTGCTGGTTGTTCGTGATGACCTTGAGCAGGCTGGTCCTTTAAAACCAGTGATGGCAAAAGTGTCAAGAATAGTTGCTTGCTGTCACAAATCCAACAAGGCCACAGAGATACTAGCGGGACACTGCAAACTACAGATGTCAAATATCACAAGGTGGAATAGTCAGCTGAGGTCCATTCCGAAAATCCCTACAGAGGTCCTATCTGAGCTTAATACCAGATGCAAGCTGATACCATGTGAACTGAAAATCGGTGGTGAACTCTTTAAAATTTGGTGCCCTTTGAGGAGGTCATTGAGGATTCAGGGGGACCAGATAATCACCGTCAGCTATGTAATAACATTTGTCAGAGGTTTATGTCCTGCTGTGGCACATATTGTTGAGAAGTACAGTAACAAGATGGTATCAACCATGCAGTCATCTTTGGAGATATGACTTGCAAAGTTTGAGGAGATGGAGAATTTTAAGATGGCTGCAAGCTGGACTGGTGCAAGGGTGAGGACGTGCACAGCATGAAGGAGCTGCTGATTGAAGAGGTGACCTCCCTGCTGCCAAGAGCTGCTGACATGGCTACATCACCTCCACTAAGATAATGCATCAAACTCTTTTCATACTTCTCCCATTCTGCCCAAATGGGCAGCAGTAACACCAATACATTTGCACATGCTGAAACTCAAACTACCTGAGCCAACCCTGTCTGCCAGATCCTCTGGCATATTAGAAAGAAAAACTAACACATTTCCCATATTTATGCCTTCTAGCCTGCAGCATCTCACCATACCTGCCTCATCTGCATCTGTAGGAAGACTTTTTAGTGTTGCTGGCAACATTTTCAGGCCTGAAGATGCAACTTAAGCGACACAAAATTTGAAGAGCTAATGATGATCAGATGCAACAGATTTGATAAGTGATGGCTATCCTTGTCCTTCCTTCGTAATGTAATAAGTGACAATATATAAGACAAAATACATAATTTGTGTGTGATGTTGATACAAAATTAGGAAATGTAATGGGATTGTGAGAAAGTGGGCTGTATTTACCAAGGGATTTGTTTTTTTTGCCGAGCGATTTTAGGACAGGACTGGTTAAGCAGTTTTTTAAACTACTCACAAAACTCACTGAAGCTTTAAAATGCAAAAATGCATCTTCCATTCGCTTTAGTGTCTCAAAATCTCACCACTTGAATTTATATTTTGTCATTTTAAAGCTTCTGTGAGTTTTGTGAGTAGTTTAAAAAACTGTTCTTAACCAGTCCTGTCCTAAAATCGCTCGGTGAATACGGCCCACTATTTGGAAGTGACCGAATTGATTTAATCTAATTGGAATTGGAATTTGAGATAAAATAATTTTAATTTAATTTTAAATGGGAAAACAAAATTGTATTGGAATTGAAATTGCTGGATTTGAAGAGGTAAGTGAATTGAATTGAATTAAATTAGTGGAAATGACCACAATTCTGATCATCAGCCACCTCACAACCTAAATATTTCTATACTTCACTGTGCACAGACTAGCCAAACGGAAGTAATTAATCTTCTCTGCTTCTAAAAACACCTCTAAAAGTATGGTGTCATGCTGAATGTTGTATTATTTCGAGATGTGCATTGATCTTTGGTCTCATTTATAATACAGATAGTTTATATTTAAAAAATGCATTAATACTAGCATACTAGCAAGTAGTCACATGGACAAAATGCAATGAACCACAAAGCATGCTCATATCTCAAAATAATCCCAATAGTGCTTAATGCAGCAACTGTGAAGCAGTAAGAAAATCTGAGGAGTTTGTCGGAGGGGAAGAAAAGAGGTAGAATGCAAAAGTCTGAGAGAAAGCAAAATAGCAGTGAAGGCGAGTGAGAAGACAATTGTGAAGAAAAGAAAATAGAAGAGTTTATTAGTTTGGCGTGAACCATGACCCGAACAGGGATTTGCTGTTCCACCAGCTGTGGTCAAGTTTGGAATCCCACCTGGTCTATTTGGGGTGGGCGCAACAAATTGTATGCTAAAAAAAGGGAGGAGGCATATAAAACGTTTGCACACCACTAGTTTAGTTTACCACCTTAAATATTATTCTCTGTTGATTGACTGCGAAAAAGACAATGATGAGTTTATAGAGAAGCGATGCAAACCTGAAAACGCACAGCATAGCCATACACATGAGCCTAAATCTCATTTTCAGATCTGTGGTACCTTTTATTTAGAGCATGTATAAATAATTTTACCCTGGCATAAGCATTATTAATAGTTTCTTTTGTTAGTGAGTCACTCCTTGTGGTCTCACTGTGTTTAATTTATTTTGTTTTCCAACTGCTGTGGCAAGCATATCTGACATTTTCCTTTGACTCATCATGATGTCAATAATATTATATTATAAATTACGTGTACTTTTGTGTTGTTGATATAATCACTAGACAACAATGAACTATCAATCAAAAATGAATGAATGCCACTGACGAATGCCTTGAGACTGAGTTTGAGTAATTACATCACATAGCAACTGTCTCCAGCTTCATTCCAGATATGGATTAGATTAGAAAAGAATGATGTCTGAAAAATGTATTTTATTCATTTGTGAAGAAAACTTCAACAATCTTATATGTGACTATATTATGTGTGCGTGGGGTGTCAAAAAGTAGAACACATCATGTCATGTAGATCATCTGGGGGGCAAACCAAAACCAAAACCAACACCAACATCTGAAGAGGGCAACTTTCTTGTCGATGAATGTTTAAAGATGTTGGCAAAAGGAGAAGTAACAAGTACTCGTAAAATGAAATCAAACAATCCATTACTCCTTTATTGTAACAAGATGCTTCTTATGAACCCTCAGAGTGCAAATTAAAATATTCAATAAATAAACAAATACAGTGGATACTGAATGGTACAAAACAATATCCTTCAGGCAGAAAATAAAGAGGGAAATACAGATAGCTGCTGTAATGGTAAACTGTGTAAAAAAATAAATAAAATACAACAACCCTGCAAAAAAGGACACTTGAAACCACTGTCAGTAAAAAGACCTGCCAGTTAGCAATTCTGAGAATTTATGACACCCTCCCTCATTCTAAATACACTGTATCAGCATAACAAAGGCGGCATCTGACAACACATATTATTAAGCAACACAAAACCACTGGTATTTCTCAAAAGGATACGATTTCTAAGTGTGTTTGTGGCAGGTGTATATAATACAAACGTATCTTTAAAATAAAATAACAAAAGTTCTAGTACTACCCTTTGCATGAGACGCACCAAATAGTCTTGTTTTCAGCTAATCCAGATGCAAGCGCAAACTTGCCTCCTTCCACGTTAGCCTCCTCCCCTGAGCTGCTGGGTGGCTTGCCTCCTTCCACGTTAGCCTCCTCCCCTGAGCTGCTGGGTGGCTTGCCTCCTTCCACGTTAGCCTCCTCCCCTGAGCTGCTGGGTGGCTTGCCTCCTTCCACGTTAGCCTCCTCCCCTGAGCTGCTGGGTGGCTTGCCTCCTTCCACGTTAGCCTCCTCCCCTGAGCTGCTGGGTGGCTTGCCTCCTTCCACGTTAGCCTCCTCCCCTGAGCTGCTGGGTGGCTTGCCTCCTTCCACGTTAGCCTCCTCCCCTGAGCTGCTGGGTGGCTTGCCTCCTTCCACGTTAGCCTCCTCCCCTGAGCTGCTGGGTGGCTTGCCTCCTTCCACGTTAGCCTCCTCCCCTGAGCTGCTGGGTGGCTTGCCTCCTTCCACGTTAGCCTCCTCCCCTGAGCTGCTGGGTGGCTTGCCTCCTTCCACGTTAGCCTCCTCCCCTGAGCTGCTGGGTGGCTTGCCTCCTTCCACGTTAGCCTCCTCCCCTGAGCTGCTGGGTGGCTTGCCTCCTTCCACGTTAGCCTCCTCCCCTGAGCTGCTGGGTGGCTTGCCTCCTTCCACGTTAGCCTCCTCCCCTGAGCTGCTGGGTGGCTTGCCTCCTTCCACGTTAGCCTCCTCCCCTGAGTTGCTGGGTGGCTTGCCTCCTTCCACGTTAGCCTCCTCCCCTGAGTTGCTGGGTGGCTTGCCTCCTTCCACGTTAGCCTCCTCCCCTGAGCTGCTGGGTGGCTTGCCTCCTTCCACGTTAGCCTCCTCCCCTGAGCTGCTGGGTGGCTTGCCTCCTTCCACGTTAGCCTCCTCCCCTGAGCTGCTGGGTGGCTTGCCTCCTTCCACGTTAGCCTCCTCCCCTGAGCTGCTGGGTGGCTTGCCTCCTTCCACGTTAGCCTCCTCCCCTGAGCTGCTGGGTGGCTTGCCTCCTTCCACGTTAGCCTCCTCCCCTGAGCTGCTGGGTGGCTTGCCTCCTTCCACGTTAGCCTCCTCCCCTGAGCTGCTGGGTGGCTTGCCTCCTTCCACGTTAGCCTCCTCCCCTGAGCTGCTGGGTGGCTTGCCTCCTTCCACGTTAGCCTCCTCCCCTGAGCTGCTGGGTGGCTTGCCTCCTTCCACGTTAGCCTCCTCCCCTGAGCTGCTGGGTGGCTTGCCTCCTTCCACGTTAGCCTCCTCCCCTGAGCTGCTGGGTGGCTTGCCTCCTTCCACGTTAGCCTCCTCCCCTGAGCTGCTGGGTGGCTTGCCTCCTTCCACGTTAGCCTCCTCCCCTGAGCTGCTGGGTGGCTTGCCTCCTTCCACGTTAGCCTCCTCCCCTGAGTTGCTGGGTGGGCAGTTTCATGGGGAGAGTGAGTTTCCAGCACAGTCACTACGAGGCTGTTTGCTGCTCTGCTCAAGCACATCTGGGCTTTATATCAGGCCTTAATTAATCCTCAGTGAAAGCCAAGCTGTGACAGTTTGACTGGGCAGGCTCCAGTTCTGGACAGGTCTTGATTTATTGCGACTGAGCCCTGACCAACATTGATTTATTTCAGCTTTAGGGAGGAGGGCTAGCATTAAACAGGAAAAAAAGCACTGTTGGATTTTGGGGTTTGGAGAGGAAGGGGGGGGGGGTGGTTGGGGGA
This sequence comes from Polyodon spathula, assembly GCF_017654505.1. NCBI lineage: Eukaryota > Metazoa > Chordata > Actinopteri > Acipenseriformes > Polyodontidae > Polyodon > Polyodon spathula. Next base: position 45,961,871 of record NC_054537.1, on the reverse strand, counting down.
CGTATATGCAAAAGGAAGCACCTCTTAATCTCCTCATGCACAGCTGAATAATGTCAATGACATACTTGACCACTTACAAATCAGATAAACCTCTTTTTTTTTGTTTAATTCCAAATAACTGCATCCTGAACATCTCAAGGACTTGTCTCACTAACAGTCTCTGATAAATAACCATAGGCAGGCAAGACACTTACATGTCAGTCAAAGAACCTCATCAAGTCTTATCTCCTGGCAAACAGTAAATCCCTGTCCACTCATTAGGGTTAATCATGACAGTCATCTGCACTCTGTAAGGCACAGGAAAACAGGCCTTTTTTTTGGACTGCAGTAAAAGAAAAGGATGTGCTTATAATTAATTATCTCATACTACATCAAGGGCAGATCTCCTGTATAAAAAAGGCCTTCAGCAGTATAAGAAATATCCATGGATGATTAAACATCTATAATGTAATGTTGCGGCCCTGGTGCTGATAGCAGAATTGGGGTTGATTTATGCATTGTTTACAGGAAATGTATACTAATGTTACCTACAGTCCTGCACAATTGCATGTTAATATCTATTTGATGTAGTTTGTCTCCATGTCTGTCTATCACCTACTTCAGTTTGTTTCAATATCATTTTTGTTGTTATTCTGATGTTCAGGTTTTTTTTTATTATTTATTGATTTATTTATTTATTAACATTAGAATCAACCTGCAAAGTATGGCGTTCATCTGGAAGTTACAGTACCTCCACCACGGTAATCATCTTAAAAAAAAAAAAAGAACAAAAAAAACAAAAAAACGTGCAAGTAATGAGTAGTTAGCTCTGAGAATTTAACTCATCTAATATTCATTTTTTAATTGATATGGTATTTTATTGTATCTATAAACTAATATAACAGTTGATTCAACTATAAACAAACAAATACATAAATAAATAAAAACAAAACAGGATGGCAAAACAGACTGAAAAGGAAGTTAAGGGAATTACAATATAATTGTAACCAACAGGACAATCATATTGCAATATTCTTCTATATCTATCATTCTACAAGCTTGTACGCAAATAAGGCAGTCTTATACAGCAAAATAGAAAAGTAGAATATTCAGCATGCAACATTTAAGTTTTTGAGTTGATTAAGTTTCTATGCCAAAATTTGTTAATTTTAATTCTGTTAAAAACCATTATGGTAAATTGTTCATTTCACTTTTAAACTATATCTAAAACAGTAATCAAACCCATCACATTTGTCATCATTAAAACGATCTCCATGACCAGCGAAGGGTGTAAACCATGTTTGTGTTTCACCTGGATGTTAATGTCTCCTCAATGTAACTATTCCCCCAATAATTCAGGGGAGCTGTTTGCTGATTGTGGGTTACCTGTTTGCACATCTGCCCCCAGTTTCAAGGTCACATCCTAACTTACCATTGTGAAAATTTGGATAATTGGACTGGATAATTTCCATGTTTTTGCTGACTCACACTAAACTTCTGGTGTAATCATCTTTAGGGAGTGAAAGCTGAATTACTATAGAAGACCTTAAAAGATACAGACGTGATGGATCTTAATACTGTCTCCCAAAAACCTCACAAAATAGAAAATAGTGTCACTAGTGTCTGATCTTTCACATATATATATATATATATATATATATATATATATATATATATATATATACACACACACACACACACACACACACACACACACACACTGTTTTGCTTTGGACTTGTACTATGTTTTTAAAAGACATTACCAGATCATTTGAAGGAAAAAGCAAATGTATTAAGGGCACAGTCTCAAGTTTTTCAGCCAAGGAGGAAATCCAAATAACTGCAGTGGGGAACAACGAGGTTCATCAACATGATCTGCTCCCGCTTCATAAATTCAGTCTGGTAGCAAGTTCAGGCTGTCCTCAGAGAGTACATGGACTGGCTGCCAAATGAAGCTGAATCAAAAGTTCAGCTGGTCTAACTTTGGATAACTGGTTGGTTTGTTAGGTCAGGCTAGATCCTAAAACACCTACAGCTGAAAACTCAGCTGTTTTAATTAAGACTAGAAAGTGGCATGTTAAATGCATCTTGTAGAAATAGAGAATTTACCCCCTCTCGTTAAAAGGAACTTATTTTTCTTATTTTTTTTTTTTTAATTACCAACACAAATCTGCTTTTTATCAATAGAATTAACACAATGAAAATACAAATACCACAATCAATCAGCCTTTCATTGAATACATGTTTTGTTGTTGTTGTTATGTTTAAAATTACCTTTTATTTATACTCACACACACACACACACACACATACACACACAATGATGCATGTGTCAGTATAAAACTTCAGTCGATGTGAAGACCGCAGGGAGGATTCATTTCTTTGTATGAACAGCAGAAGGTTGCTGATTCTGTAAAATGTGTTCTCCTAAGGCAGTTACTTTGTGAATCCCAAAAAAACATATTTTGCCTCACTGAAACAAAAGACTATGATAGACTTTTTCAAGGTTCAAAAGAACGACTTGCAGAAGTGAATTGTTTAAAAAAGCTGTTACAAAAAAGAAAAAAAAAACACTTTTGTTGCTACATATTTTGTTGAAATGTAAGACAACTTCAAAATACACAGCAGGCTTGTTTATTTAGTTTTAAAGTAAAACAAAAATTAATAAATTGTATCTTTTGTTTGAAATCCCAGAAAACTATCAATATTTAGCTACCATTCTTTAATATTAATGCGGGAATAAATGAGAAACTGGATCTAGTTAGGTGTCAACATAGGAATGAGGCTTAGGTCTGCGGAGATCATCGTATATCCTTATATAGATATATTATTATATATATATATATATATATATATATATATATATATATATATATATATATATACACACACACACACACACACACACACACACATAAGTTCCACTGCATCTACATGAGGACTTTCATTGTGCAATTTACTATATTTTTCTTTCTAAACATGTGGTAGGTAAACAGATTCAAAACTAGAAAGCCAGTTCACTATTAAAAGCCTGTCTTTTACTAAATATTCACAATATACAGTAAAATATACAATTCCCACAACATTGCATTATTAAGTAGTCATGTATTTCTATATAGAACTTAGCCAAAATAAAACTTGTCACTGCATCAATTTTGCTAAAAACAACTATACCTGAAACTTTTTTTTTTTGGGGGGGGGGGGGGGGTCTCTGACAGATGGTGGCCACTTTAACATTAAAAAAAGAAAAAAATCTAAATCAATGCTTTACTTGTGTAAAGAGTGTAATAATAATTAAAAAAAACTAATACCAGATTTCTTTTTTTTTTTTTAAATATATAAACAAAACTCAAAATAACATATATGGATAATCCTGTATCTGAGCAATGACATATTACTTAATATTGTTCAAAGAGAAAACACAAATACTCTCTCGTTATTTTGTTTTTGAACCAGTGAAAATATTGCAACAATTCCTTTCACAGATTATTTAAATCCAGATTTTCTGGACCAGCCATTTATGACGGCAACATTGCAGAATACCTTTGGGGTACACAAGCGTTAATAACTAGCCATATGCTTTGTAAGTGCAGTATAATTTAAACTTCCGTCTACCTAATTTATACTTGTTAAATAAGCATTTTGTTAAAGCTACCATCATATATTTAGTTTGTCTGGAAAAACCTATATTTTACTGGGAAACGTCCATCATTTCTCTTTATTACCAAGACCACCAGTGTAAAAGCACCATTTACAGCTAAAACAAGGGTGGGCATAATAACAATGTAAATGAAAGTGCTGGAGCACAGGAAGTTAAACCAGACAGTCTTTGCTGAGTAAAGCACTTTTCAATGTATATAGCCAAAAAAACAATGACAGTCCATTTGAACATAGAAATGTGGCTATGGTTAACTTCTAAGTGAAGACATGGATCAAAACAAAACTTAATTTCAATCCAATACACAACACACTTATTTTCAGGGTTGGGAATACATATACCATATATACAGTCTCAGACAAAAGTATTTGGCCAGGTAAAAAAAAAAAAGAGAACAACCACAAAGAACGTGATTTCTATAATCACTAGAGACACAGCTTTATAATAAAACAACAAATTATGACAAAACATGCAAAAACTAATTTCACACTTTGACAAAAGTATTTGGGCAATCAACATGTTTCATATGAAACCCATTCATTGTTAATTATTGACAATTATCATGATTGAAAACCAACATGTGATGATAATTATAGAATAAATAAATACATAATCATCAAATGCCAAAAAATAAATTGGACATTTGTGATTAAATAAGCAACAAAAAAACAGTTAGCTAAAGCGTTTATATCAATGATCTCAAAATGGCAGTGATACAACTAAACAAAAAAGGAGAAATTACCAGAAAAATCATTGGATGGGTATGGCAATGTGCCCCGCCCTTGTGTGTATTTGTTTGTTATATGTTGAGTGCGGTGTGTTAATATTGGTGTATAGTCATTGGTGTATGGGATATAAATGGGTCTGTGTAACACGAGTGATTTAAATTGTATATTTGTTAGGCACAAGGATTTCACAGCACCTCACATGCAGGTAAAATGTAATAATATGTGAGCATGAGAAATTGCACTTAATTCACGTGCAGTTGTACCGAGACTCCTTGTCTCAAATTAGCAATCAAGTCTCAGTACAGCTGCATAAAAGCAGCATGTTTTCACTCACTCAGGGTTGTGTGTTCGTAAGTGGAGAACGGGTGTGGAGAGGAGAGATTTAAAAACAAATGCTACTCATGCAAGAGGGCTCACACAGTACTTGGTTGAGTTAATCTACTTGTGTTGTCTGTTAGTATGTTTTGTTTGTCTATTTATTTTGTATACCAGTACCGTGCCCTGTGTTTTGTTTGTCTTTCAAACTTTTTATTTTCTGTTCTGTTTAATTAGTAAATGCTGAGTGCAACCAAGCACTGAGCTTCATCAAACTCCACGTCTCTGTCCGTTCTGTGTTGGTCCCTGTTTCTGGTCTGATGTCACCCACTACAGCCATCTTTGTGACAGTGGGCTATTATTGACAAACATGAGAGAACAGGAACTACTGCATCTAGCTCCAGGTGTGGAAGATCGAAAGATTTCTGCAAAATCTGGAGGAAGAATTGTTCGAGCAGCCCAGCAAAATTCTCGATTACTGCAAAAGATTTGACACAAGAATTGAGAGAAGATGGTCAAGAAATTCACAAGCAAACAATTGAACACTACCTTAACAAGGGTGATCGGTGAAAATGGGTGAAAATGTTAGGTTATTATCATAACCCTGGTTCCCTGAAATAGAAATGTAACCATTACTCCATGGCTATTTACCCTTAAAGAGGCTGTAACTTTAATAGATATCACAAAGACTACTTGTCAGAACCTGTGACACAGTCATGCCAGCCCCTGAGGGCATAAATAGACTGCATACACAGATCTCAATATCAATTTAACTTCAAGACTGTTGCAATCATAGACGCAACCTCCTTGAAGGTTAATGGTTACATTTCTATTTCAAGGAACCAGGGTTTTGATAATAACCTAACATTCCCTATCAAGAACGAAATGTAATAATTACCTCATGAGTAGAAATGCCAAAGCTGTCAGAAGGCAATTATTTCAGACAACTGGAATACCACAAGCTCGGCCAAGGCTACCTTGCGCGTTACCATGAGGAAACCTAGTACTAATAGCTAGGGCTTCAAACTGAGGGAAAATTCACCTCTATGTTTTTGTTTGAAGGGTCAGTCCAGAAGCTGCCCTCAAAACTCTTGTACCAAAACAGGATTTTGTGGAATTGCGTAGGTATGGGAGTGACCCACACTGCTGCCCTTTAAATGTCTTTGACAGATACACCCTGGAATAAAACCCACAAAGTTGCCTGCCCAAGTTTGCTCGCTCATATGCAGTCTTGACTGTGTCTGTGATCCATTTGGATAGCTTCTGCTTAAACGAGGCTTTACCATGAGACTTAGCCCCATAACAGACAACAAATTCTTCAGAATGTCTTCATTTCTGTGTTCTGTCCATATTAGCGGATGTGATTGCAAGCAAGAAAGCCTTGATAAATATTTCAGTTGAGCTGAATGCAAGGGCTCAAAAAGGAGGCTTCATAAATGTTTCAAGCACCACACTAAGCCTCCAATGAGGGACAATGTCCATATGTGGCCGAAGCTGCTGAGCTCCTTTAAAAAATTACCCTATCAGAAAGCTGAGCTCCTGGGGAGACTGAATCAATGTTGATATGGTAAGCTGAAATAGCTGCCAAATAGACCTATAGTGTAGCTTTAATTTTTAATGTAACTGCCCTTAGACAAGCACCACTGAAAACACCCCACTTCTACCCATATAGGGAACGTGTGGATGCTGCTCTGGCATTCTGCAGGTTATCAATAACCCTGTCGGAAAGCCCAAGATGGCTCAAACGTTGCCGGTCAATAGCCAGACCCAGAGCCGCAGGAATGAGCAGATTGTGACGTTTGGGCAGGCTCCACGGTTGGCCGCTCAAGATCTGCATCAGAACTAGAAACCAATCTCCTAGGCCTGTAAGGAGCTACTAATAGCACCCTGGCCCAGTCCCATCTGTTTTTCTCCAGACACAGCGGGAGCATGGCTAATGGTGGGAAGGCATACATCAGCTGCCTCAGCCACTGGTGTGTCAAGGCATCTATCGCCAGCGGTTCCCTCTCGTGTTATGGAGAACAAGTGGGTGGGACTATGATGTGAATCAATCACATGTCAGACGGAGACTATGGACCAGTGGTATAAGGATATGAGGGCAATAGTTCAATCTATTTTTCCTCCTCTGATGAGGTTTTAACCAATCACAGGCCAGGATTTACAATCAGTGGTTCATGCATATACACAGTGACATGAAAAAGTATTTTCCCCCTGTCTAATTTTATGCATTTTTCAATATTTTTGACACCGAATGTTATCAGATCTTCAACCAAAATCTAATATGAGTGAACAAATAACACAACATTTTGATACTTATTTCATTTATTTATTAAAGAAAGTTATGCAACACCTAATGCCCCTGTGTGCAAAAGTAATCACCTCCTTAGACTCAATAACTGGTTACTCCACCTTTAGCAGCAATAACTGCAACCAAACGCTTCCTGTAGTTATTGATCAGTCTCTTACAGTGCCATTTTGGCCCACTTCTTCATGCAGAACTGCTTCAACTCAGTGACATTTGTGGGTTTTTTAGCATAAACTGCTCGTTTCAGGTCCTGCCACAACATCTCAATGAGGTTTAGGTCTGGACTTTGACTAGGCCATTCCAAAACTTTAAATTTCTTGTTCTTCAACCATTCTGGTGTAGACTCGCTTGTGTGTTTTGGATCATTGTCTGGCTGCATGACCCAGCTGCTCTTCAGCTTCAGCTCACAGATGGATGGCCTGACATTCTCCTGTAGAATTCTCTGTTACAGAGCAGAATTCATGGTTCCTTCAATGATGGCAAGTCGTCCAGGTCCTGATGCAGCAAAGCATCCCCAAATCATGACACTACCACCACCATGCTTGACAGTTGGTATGAGGTTCTTACTGTGGAACTCAACGTTTGGTTCTTGCCAGACATAACAAGGCCCATGTTGGCCAAAAATTTTCACTTTTGACTCACCTGTCCATAGAACATTGTTCCAGAACTCTTGAGGATCATCCATCCATCCAGGTGCTTTTTGAAAACTTGAGACAAGCATTCATGTTCTTCTTAGTGAGCAGTAGTTTCTGCCTTGCTACTCTGCCATGAAATCCATTTTTGCCCAGTGTCTTTCTGATGGTGGAGTCATGAACACTGACCTTAACAAAGGCGAGCGAGGCCTGCAGATCCCTAATGTTGTTCTAGGGTTCTTAGTGACTTCCTGGATGATTTTACACCTTGCACTTGGAGATATTTTGAAAGGACGTCCACTCCTGGGAAGATTCATTACTTTCCCAAACTTTCTCCATTTAGACTGTGGTCTGACTATGGTTTGGTGATTCCCCAGAGCCTTAGGAATGGCTTTGTAACCCTTTCCAGACTGATAGGCATAGGAATTTCTTTTGATTGTGTCATTATGTGCCTCTAGAACCTGTGTACTGACAACTTCACTCTGATGGTATAGCCAAAGTTAGTCAGATTTATATTGGGCAGGGCTGGCCCAAATCAGGCCTGATTGTTAACCAAAGTATTGAAACAGCTGACCATAATTTTCTCTTTAATTGGGGGGGTAATAACTTTTTTTACACCTGAAGATTGCATGTTTGATTACCTTGCACACCAAATAAATGAAAGAAGCATCAAACTTTGGTGTCATTTTTTTCTCTCAGGCTCCTTCTATATACTACTACAAACCACAAAAAGATCTGACCAGATTCAGTGTGAAAAATGTGCAAAAATGCAGAAAATCAGACAGGGAGCAAATACTTTTTCACGGCACTGTACAGTGCCTATATGAAGTATTCACGCCCCTTTGACATTTACACAGTTTGTTGTGTTACAACCTAAAATCATGATGCATTTAAATGGGAGTTTCTCTTTTTTCTTTGATTTACACAGCCTACTCAACACTTTCAATGTGTGAAAAAATGAGGGGGGGGGATAAGTTAAATGGAGTCCATTTGTGCGCAGTAAAAGTGGTTCACATTATTTCAGATTAAATCTACCTGTCTCTATAAGGTCCCATAGTTGGGTAATGCATTCAAAGCAAAGATACTACCCTGAAGACCAAGGAACTTTCAAAACAACTCCGGGATAAAGTTGTGGAAAGGCACAGATCAGGGGAGAGGTAGAAAAAGATTTCAAAGGCATTGAATATCCCTTAGCACACAGTCAAGTCGATCAATGAGAAGTGGAAGGTACACGGCACCACCCAGAATCTGCTGTCCTGTCCTTCCAAACTGAGCAACCGGGTAAGAAAGGCATTGGTCAGTGAAGCCAACAAGAGGCCAATGACAACTCTAAAAGACCTACGGAGTTCCATGGCTGAGATGGGAGAAACTGTCCATGCATCAACAATAGCTCAGGTACTCCACAAATCTGGCCTGTATGGAACAGTAGCAAGAAGGAAGCAATTTCTGAAAAAAAGGCCATGTAAAATCCCACTTGGAATTTGCAAAAAGGCATGTGGGAGACTCTGAAAAGATGTGAAAAGATTTGTGGTCCGATGAAACAAAAATTAAACTATTTGGCCTAAATGCAAAGCGCTATGTCTGGCGCAAACCCAACACAGCACATCACCCAGGTAACACCATCCCTACTGTGAAGTATGGTGGTGGCAGCATCATGCTATGGGGATGCTTTTCATCAGCAGGGACTGGGAAGCTTGTCAGGATATAAGGCAAAATGGATGGAGCTAAATACAGGCAAATCCTTGAGGAAAACCTGCTTCAGTCTGCAAAAGACCTAAGACTGGGACGTAGATTCACCTTTCAGCAGGACAATGACCCTAAGCACACAGCCAAAGTGACACTGGAGTGGTTGAAAAACAAGAAAGTGAATGTCCTAGAGTGGTCGAGTCAAAGTCCAGACTTGAATCCGATTGAGAATCTGTGACAAGACTTGAAGATTGCTGTCCACCAATGATCCCCATCCAACTTGACAGAGGTTGAACAATTTTGCCTAGAAGAATGGGTGAATATTGCACGATCCAGATGTGCAAACCTGGTAGAGACTTACCCCAAAAGACTTACAGATGTAATTGGTGCCAATTGGTGTGTGTGTGTGTGTGTGTGTGTGTGTGTGTGTGTGTGTGTGTGTGTGTGTGTGTATATATATATATATATATATATATATATATATATATATATATATATATACATACATACATACATACATACACACACACAGTACCTTGCAAAAGTAATCAGACCACCGACCAATTTTCTCATATAACCGAATTATAATTGGTACATTGAAATTTCGTTCTGTTTGATATTTTATTTTTAAACACTGTAACTCAGAATCAATTATTGTAAGGTAACATTGGTTTTTATGTTGGGAAATATTAAAAAAATAAATAAAAAACTGAAATATCTTGCTTGCATAAGCAACACTTGTTCCATAGCACTGATTGATCACACAGACTGATGTTTTCAGCAGTGTCTTAAACATTTTTTTTTAATTCGCTACAACAGGAAAACAGAATCTTGCATTTACTCTGTTCAGTACAGTATTAAACTTTAAATGCAATACTATTTGCATTATTCTGTTTATACTGTTTGCATTATGCAATTTAAATTAAAATATATTCAGTTATTATGTAGGAAAATATGATAACTGCCGATTTCACCAAAAAGAACATAAAAAGACAAGCTTTTTGGTGAAATCTTTGACAAGTTCTTCCCTCTAAGATCTGAATGCTCAGTTTTTTTTTTTTTAAATGTGTTTTTTTTTTTTTTTTTTTGTATGACTGCTGCATGTATTAAATACTTTGAGCTTTGTGGATAACAATTGCACTATATTTATTTTGAAAGGGATTAGAGTACCTGCTCATGACGAGACGTAAGATATGTAAATATAATATAAATTTCAGACAGCAATATAACATTTAAACATTCATTCTCTAGTCTGGAGCCAACACTCCAATTTTATAAAAAAGATTTATTAGTCTGAATAAGGACGTTTGGCAAGAGCAATATTCCGTGCTATACAAAACTCGTTTGAGTCGTCAGCTCCTTTACTGAACACTGAAAGGAGCATCTGCTGACAGCTGAGACATGCTTTTAAAGAGGCCAGCTTCTTTCTCCTCAAGTCTTATCCAGGAGGATATTCAGATAAAAGTGATTTGCTGCAGGTGAGACACAGAGGGTTACCACTGTTTTCAGTGAAAGCAAACTTCCTCCCATTCTGGCTTAACGCCTCATATTTTTCGTTGCCTACTCGTGGAGGGTTTGCTCAATGCCATTGTCTCTTAAAAAACAAGTACTTAATTCAAAATTATGAAATGCACTTTCTACTGCCCATCTGGCTTCTCTCAAGATTTAAATATTCATGTGCCAGTGCGCGGTGTCGAAGGTCATCAAGTGATGAAATGTCCTTGCAGTGAACATGCAGGATCAGTGAAACTGAAGAGAGAGAAGGGGAGAGAAGAACAAATAATAAACATGAATGGTTACAGAGAACAAAAATAATAAAACTTGGGTTTACTCTTAGTGTTTCTCTCTTCTTTTGTTTGTTATTCTTTCTTCAGTTCATTCGAGCCGCCAAGTCTGCTTCATCATAAATTTCACCGGGGGTTGGGGATTGGCGTGGAGACTGACCTATATATATAGATATATATATATATTAGATATATAATATATAATATATATAATAAATCTATATACATGAATAAAGCTGACCAGTCTCGTTTATCAGGAAAATAATATAGTATGACCTAATGCGTTGACTACCCGACACATAGATGACTCGCTGATTGACTCAACCTTTCTTTAGTAATATTTTTGACAGTTTAACATTTTTCTTTTAACAGCATGTTCACAACAAGGTGGTGTCTGCTCTGGTGTTTTTATAAGCATTCTAAATGATTTAACTATTTTGATAGAAATAAAGGCACATAGGCTTAGATTCATCAAGAATTATCAGGTTTTTTTTTTCTGCAATGTTGTAGAAGGAAAATGAAAAGGTTAATACTACATAACAGGTGAAACTCTAGGGAGATATTGAGTCAATAAATCAAGCTTATGGGGACTTATTTGTTTAGTAAGATTAACAGTTTTGGAGCAAACAGGATTTTGGTGTAAATACCTTAATAAAATCAGATTTGATAAAAGCGCAGAGAGACTGTAATTCAATCTCAGAGGGTCCATCTTCATGGAGGCTGATCTCCCACTCCTGGGTGTTTTATAAGAGGAAGCATTCTGTGCATTAAAAAATAAACAGAAAAAGAGAGTGCAACCTTGGTACAGTGGTAATGCAACAGGTTTGTAAATCTATTGTTTTTTTTTCTTTTTTGATGATTTTTTTGTACATTTTTTAACATGGGGCAAATTCAATTTCTAACAATCCTGAAAGGAGAATTTAAAATGGTTGCAAAGCCTAGTCATTTCCCATTTTTTATTGCTATGATGTTAAATGTAGCGTTCAATTAATCTGATTAACACCTTAATATCCCAGCCCATTGTAACCTTACTTCTGTCGGGACTGATACCCAACTGACTTGGGATTTCAGACTTCGTGTTATTTTATTAGGCTACGGCTTGGGGGGCTCTATTTACAGCTAGGTTTATTGCACCGCAGCTTAAGTATGTCTAAGGTTTCACTTGAAATGAATTGCAGTGGCCCCCTGTGACTCGGAGGTGAAACGGGCTCTAGCCGCACAGCTGCCTGCTGTTTATTTATATTTCTTGAAGATGCCAGGAAAATATTGACGTGGAGAAATGAAAGATGTTACTAAACTCAACCCATCTGCAAAGCTTCCCAGGGGAGAATCTTCTCAAGCCCACCCATTACCACACCTGACATTCTCAAAAGAGTGCCCTACAGTATGTTTCCAAGAACTGGAATATTGGTTAAAGACATTGGAAGTCTCAATTCAGTTGTAATTCCTGATTACTTCTGTCAAATCAGATGAAGATTAAGAACTAAGTGTCTAAGAAAAGCTTTCTTTTTTAAAATATAAGCATGTACCATGTTATTTTTATTTTATTTGATTAACGATCATTAAGCATGAGGGGCAAAAGTAATTCAATTTCACTGAAGTCCGATTTAAATCCAGGCCTCTAGAGCAGTGGTTCCCAACCTGTGGTCCATGCGTAAACTTTAGCTGATCCGCAAACAACTCCCAAAATTCTGAGCTACTACTAAGCAACACAACAAACAACTTTAACTACGTGATATCTAATTATAAGATATGTTACAGGGACCAACATTGGCATTTACATTTACTGGATCTGATGACGACCCAAGCTCCAGTGCATTATTTGTCAGGAGGTTTTGTCAAACAAAAGTCCTAAACCTGAAAAGCAGTAAAGATTTTGCCATCAGCAACTTTCAATGCGCAAAATGACAACATTCCTTGCTGACCTGGTAGCGAAGATTCAAGCCCAGAAATCTCATTAAGTTAGGTACATTATATAAATACTTTATTTTCTACATTCGCTTATATATAAACACATACAAATTAGTTTAAAAATGTTGATGTGAAAAAAATGCATGGCAAATGGTCCCTACATTGGATAAGGTTGGGAACCACTGCTTTGGAGCAATATCTTACTGCATAAAGCAAGATGCACTCTCTACCTTTATGAAGATCATTCATAACATACTGTGGGAAACAACGGGGAAATTAAATCTAATGATGCTTATAACCTCAGAAGACCCCTGACGCATCCTTTACAGAAATCCAGAATTATCTTCCAAAGGTATAGTTTTATTTTTTATTTGCCATGAAGTTACCATGACGGTCTGGGGATGATCAAATCCAGATGATCTATGATTTATGCAACGGTCACAGAAAGGTGTGTAGTGTATCACTATTGTAACGGTATAACTTTCTGTTATATAAAAACATTGAAATGGGAATGCTGCGAAATGACATGCTGTATTATATTAAAAAATAAGCAATGTCTGTGTTTCACTTATACTGAAGTGCACAGAACGAAGGACAAATATATTAAACAGATACCAAAGAAAACTAAAAATGATGGTGGATACTGTAGTTTAACTTTCTTTACTTGAGCACAAGCACATGAATAGTGTGACTGAGACCACTTACTGTATTATTATTATTTAAAACAATTGGGACCCTGATGATGTCTGTCTGTTACCCTCTACATGCTAAACACAACAACTGCCTTGATTTTACACCAACTTTTAAAGGAAGTTTATCCTACATTCTTAGCCTCCTATACTGAGTGTTTTGGATTACATTTGGCTATAATCCAAAAACTCTTACACACATATTGATTTTACACACATATTTTTAGCCTTCAAGGTGCTGTGTAATTACTATGCAATTACATGGACCCTCTGCATGTGTGCACTATTTTATTTTTATTTTATTATTTAGCCATCTTGTGGCCAAATATAGTAATATATTTTTCTACCTAGTTATTTCCCAATTCCCCTGTTATTCATACTTTTCTAGAATAACTGTCAAATGGACAAAACAAAATATGTTCAAAGTGTCTAGTTTTATACACATGTTTCTTTTTACTAACATTAAGCATGTAGACATTGAGCCACTACTCAAACAAATTGAAACAAAATGCCTAATCCCTGTATAACGTTTAGTGCTAAGATCGCTGACAAAAACCGTGAGACTGCCAATGTCAATTCAGAATGCATAAAAAAAGGACATTTGCCTTTACAAATTATTACTGAATTAAAGGTAACACACTTTGTTCATCATTAACAAGAACTGAGATGACCCCCCCCCCCCCCCCCCCCCCCCCCCCCCCCCCCCCCCCCCCCCCCCCCCCCGCCCCCCGCCCACGCATTAAACATGTTTTGTCCTCCTTTTGTGATTCTCAGATACTACTACTGATTTAAGAGAGGGTACTATGTTAAACTGCTGGTGTCACAAGTGATACTATACAGTAGGTAAGTGCATACACTTATACCAAATATTATACTAAATTTACCTACAGTGCTATGCTAAAATTAACAGTGCTTCGACCAACCATGTAGTATTTACATGCTTTAAAATGTTAGCATTTGTGTGAGACGCTGCTAAATCTCACTCTACACATATTACATGAAATATATGTCTCTTATCACTTCACTATAAAATGCTGCTATAGAACTATTATCTGTGTGTTACTGTCATTTGTCATTTTGGTAGAACACATGAAAAATAGTCAAATTAATCTTATATTAGCAAGGGATTTTAAAACTATTGTATAAACTGCCAACTACTATGGCTATTAATATAGCAAAATATATAAATATTGAAAAAGTCACTAGAACAGAAAATAACAGCTTGAGTTCACACTTTTCAATTAATTATGCCTTATGTAAAAAACTAATTTGCAGAAAACAGTGTGGCAGTGTGTTTTATTGTACTGTATTTTGCAGCCAACAACAAAATGAGCTGAAAAGAATTCTAAAAATGCAGTAGGAATGGGAGGCATCCATAAAAGGATGTTGTAAGGAAACATACCAAGACATGGACCACTGTGGCCTAAAAGACAGCAAAAGACATTAAAACATTCTGAGAAAGCAATGAAGCAGAACCAGAGAGAACTGGGGCCAACAGTTTAACAGGGCAAAATGTTCAGCATTTCTAAACAACATGTTTAACCACAACCAAACATATGCCCATATAAAGAATAAGGATCTTGGCTTAGATTGTATTATATATTTTTTCTTTTTTTTTTTTTTTTAAATTAAGGGATAGTCTAGGTTTTGACAGAACTATTATGTTTTCTTTTTGTGTAAAACAATGAGATATCCGACTTTAGACAAATTACTTTATACCTTAGGAGATGAGTTGGTAATGATTAGAATTGTGTTTTGTTCTATTTTACAGCTGTGTAGAATGCCAATGCGGCAAAGAAAGATAGATCACAAAAATGAAATACAAGACAAAACATAAAGTTTTGCAAAGCATTGCTGTCACACCGTTAAAACAGCTGCTTCCAACGCTTTGTACGGTGACATTTGAGATTATGTAGTACTGGAAAGCAAAACAAAAAAAGGGTGCTAATCTGCAGTCTCTTGATCTAAGGGTTGTTTCATTAAAAACCAGAAGCAATGGTATATGCATGTGTGTGGGCCTTTAGTTTCACCTCAAAATAGTTGAGAGTCTGTCAACTTTAAATTTACGTTGAAAGTCTTTAAAGTGTATTGCTAACTAGAAAACTATTCTAGAAAGGCACTGTGCCACATATTGCAAACCACTTTAAAATTTATATTCTAAAGTAATGTATGGGGCTATACAAGGGAAATGGACCCAAGCACCTTGAGATTTGTACCCATACCCCAGGGCTTGGCTAAGATATAAAACAACACAGTGTAACAATTTTTTTTTTTCTGGTTCCTGGGTAGTAAATGTTATTTCCTAATTGCTTATGCCTCAAAAGTATAGAAAATGGCTATTATTCCCCACAAACTTTGCTTTTGTGACCAGGACAGTGATATTTTGAAATTTACCTATTTTCTAGAACATTCCAGATAGATTCAGTGCTGAGTAAATTTGAAGTAACTTCTAGAACTTTCTAGAACTTTCCAGTAATATAAATAGTAGTATAAATACAGGGGCCTTAAGCCCACCAGTTCAGTTTAGTTCCAGCTGCCTAAATGGATACATATCTGCATTTTTCTGAGATGGAATCAAGAGGCTGCAATGGTGGCATTCCTGATGGGTCTCCAAGGTGGTTTTACCAAGTTTCCCAGCTATCTTTGCCTTTGGGACAGCAGGGACACCAAGGCGCACTACCACAGGCAGGACTGGCCACAGCGGACCGAGTTCTCTGTGGGGAGGAACAATGTCAAGTGGGAGCCATCGGTGGACCCCTGGAAGGTGCTGGTGCCACCACTGCACATCAAATTGGGCCTTATGAAACAATTTGTCAGAGCTCTAGATAAGGAGTCGGCAGCCTTCAAGTACCTTCAAGACTTCTTCTCTAAGCTGTCTGAGGCAAAGGTCAAAGCTGGTGTCTTCGTCGGACCACAGATAAAGAAGATCCTGGACTGCAATGAATTCGCCAAGAAGCTCACTAGTAAGGAGAAAGCGGCTTGGAACAGCTTTGTCGCAGTGGTTCAAGGCTTTCTGGGCGATCACAAGGCCGAAAACTATGTGGAGCTGGTTGAGACTCTGGTGAAGAACTACGGCACAATGGGCTGTAGGATGTCCCTCAAAGTCCATATCCTTGATGCTCATCTTGATAAATTCAAGGAGAACATGGGAGCATACTCGGAGGAGCAAGGCGAGCGCTTCCACCAGGATATACTGGACTTTGAACACCACTACCAAGGACAGTATAACGAGAACATGATGGGAGACTACATTTGGGGGCTGATTCGTGAAAGTGATTTACAGTATAATCGTAAATCTCGAAAAACTACTCACTTCTAAATCTTTTGTAGTCTTTTTTGTATTACTTTAGTATAAATACATGTTAATTTGGATTCATATGTTGTTTTTTTCTGACTTTATGTGAACGAAAAGACACAAATTCGCCCATTTTCTCATTGAAAATAGGTAAATTTCAAAATATCACTGTCCTGGTCACAAAAGCAAAGTTTATGGGGAATAACAGCCATTTTCTATACTTTTGAGGCATAAGCAATTAGGAAATAACACTTACTACCCAGGAACAAAAATTGTGTTACATAGTGTAACCATCGGCTATTGGTATTGGCCAAGAAAATCTTTATCGGTGCATCCCTAAATATTACATTAGTATGTGTTTCGCCATTTATTTTTGTTGCATTGTCACATCTTAAAAAGTCTGTTGAAAATCTTCAGCTAAGTTGAAATCATATTTTTTCAGCTGGTCAGGTTAGTCAGTCACAATGTCTTCAAGTCAGTCATAAATTCTGTGGTCTAATTCAAAGCAACATTTTGAAAACACATTTTTAAAGAGGAGACAATTAGCTAGTCACAGACACCAAGATATTTAGTAAGTAAGGGGTCTGAGTAGGATAAAAGCTCAAATAAATGTGCCACTGCCAGTTTCAAATCTGACAATATCATAATTTTGACTGCCAGTATATCTAGGTCAGCTTTTTAAACACAGATGTAGAAAATTATTTCAAAGTGATCAAAATGCATCAATCAATAAAACAATATGATGTCATACTTTATCAACAACAACCTGTTACAAATGTGTTATGTATGGGACTGATGACGAACCACTTGGCTTAACCACTTGGTGAACCTGTTTAACATTTTGGGATTACAATTCTGACTTTTTAATTGTTAATAATTTAAACATCAACCCAAGCATCAGTTGTTTTTTCAGACCCCCAAAAAACAAGACTTTGTTCAAGCTGGGTGTGCTTAAATTCTGCACAACAGCTCTACTTTTAGGAACAATTAGGCAAGCCTCTCTTTCTGCAAACCGATAATTAACCCTAACATTAATCAAGCATTACCCTGCTTAATCAGACAGGTTTATGACAGATTGTGTGGTAAAATGCAAAGCAAAAATAAAATCTATGTGGCTCCACTGTAAATTAACTTGAAAAATTCTTATACAGTTGCTGTAGTCACACAAATAGTCACAGCCATTAACTGCCAAATGACAATACCTGTTAAACTGGGGTTAAAGATATTCCAATGTGGTAGGTACAACAGAGGTCATTCTTTTTTAACACTAGTAATGCAACAAAATACAGTAAGTACTGTTTTTCATTTACAGGGTGTTTTTTGGTGGGGGGTTTTTTCCAAGCACATCCTTTTTATTAGTAGCAGACATCTGGATTAATTTTCTCCCACAAGCATGATGTAAAAGCCACATACACCGTTCAAGTAATCACGTACATCTGCAGAATCATGTCAGTGGGTTTACTTTTTCATGTTTTATGATTTTTTTAATTTCTGTTTAAATTACATAAGTGGCAGTGGAAGCCAATCTGAGTCCCAGGGATGTATGATTCAAGTGGAGAGAAATAGTATTGTAAGCAAAGGAGACCTCGGATCTAACCGAGAGAAACTGACTCGCCAGGTCCAAACACTTTTTTTTTCCTGCACTTTGCTGCTGTCTAGTGCAGTAAAACTCTACAAGAAACGTTTAAATGTGGTATAACGTAATTATAATACAATATTCCTATTGAGACAGAAGCAAGAGGCAAAAAAAAGGCACTGCAGAATAACAAATAGCTTAGTAGTGAGGCACCGTGTTTGTTTAACTGAAGATTATTCTGCTATCTTGTGGTTCTCATTTGCCGGTATTTCTGCAGGCTGTACCACATTTCTTATGATACCTCATTTCAGACAATTCTGGCTGATTCGTCTAGGTATGTTTTCTTATCTGGTTTTAGAGGGAACTAATTATAACATGTGGCGATCATATCAGCACTCATGTTTTAATTAATTGAAAATACTGAAATTGATCGAATTATAAATGAATAGCTATGTCGATTATGTTTTTTGGTGCTAGAAAAATAAAATAAAAATTCTGACAACAATGCATATTCCATGGGGTCAGAACTACTGGCTTCATTCCTGATTGCAATTCGTAGGGTTTCCCTACCCCTGTGTGTCTTGGTGACCACTGCCAAGTATACATTAATCAGACAGCTATTTTGCTATCATGAGACATAAGATCAGTCATGTCTTTCTTTTCTTTTCTTTTTTTTTAACCTCAAACCGTAAGCAGCCTGCTGTGCTACTAAATTCTGGGAACTCTAATACAGTCTACAGTGTCCCAGCAGTGGCCCACTCCTTCCTGGCACCAGTTCACAAGAGATTACATGCAGATCAAATATTGCTGTTGATCTAGGAAAACATAGCCCACAAGACAAAAAGAGATGTGTGTGTGGGGGGGGGGGGGGGGGGACTGTTTTCATCAGCCCACCCATAACTTACCTCAACGTAGTCCTTGGCATGACCCCAGTATCTCTTGGCATCGAGATTGCCCAGGCTGAAGCATTCCAGCTGTCCGAGATGAATCTTAGCCACCGATCGACAAATTTTCCAAGTTCAAAATTAGCCCCTGTAACAACAATAAAAATAAATGACACCATGCCACCACATACACCAGACAACACCTCTCCTAAACTAATCTGTTACCTTCCCTCCATGGCTGTGCTGTGCGATCATCTGCCAGTTGTCAGCCGAGAAGCTAGGACTCTGAACAGTCAAAAAAATGGATTTCAAGTGCAGATCTCTCCTCTTTCACAATTTAAGCAGCTTTCTATTATTTAATTTTTTTTTCCATTTCAATATTCAATCAAGGCATTAAGCCAAGGAAACTCTTTTGGAATTTTAGTTTATCAACAGAAAATACAATATCCCATGCAAAGGGAAAAACTAGAAAGCAATAAAAGCCATTGTCAAAACAGATTATAAAACCATTGCTCCCAGTTCTCAATTCTGGGACATCAAATGAAATGACATACTTACCAATTTTTCCCCTGAAATACAAATTCGGTAATAACGAATTAAAAGTAATAAAAAAAATTGCTTTAGTTTTCAAATTGATTGTTACTCTGTGCACAGTAGCTATAAAATGCATTATGGTACTGTAATAGCAATATCAACATCCTTTGACAGGGGTGCTAAATTAGGCACCTGTACCAAAGCAGCAATTGACGCCTCCACTGGCATTAATTGGACTAGGCCCAGTTTCTCCGCATCTTGCACCCTATATAGGGTGTACATTGACCGGGAAACAGTAGGAGCCTTTCCTTACCTTGTGTAGGCCAGGGCACTTGCAAGACTGCAGTGGTCCTCTTGATCAGTGGTATAAGCTCTGCCGATAGGGAGAGCTTAACCGCAGCTGTCTGACTCCACATCCTCAGATACGAATGCCAGCTCCTGTTTGCCCCTCTCCTCAGAGGTTGCAATGGACAACATGTCCTCCTGTTGCCAATCTGTGCTCATAGGCCTCTGGGGCCCCAAGGGGCAGGCGAAGCAGATGGCACCAAACGTTCACTCAGTAATTCTGTGACCACTGTTGCTTGGTGGGAAACAGCTGCCCGTAGATTTTCTATCAGCTCTGAGTCTGCCAATCGACTGGAATGGTGACTCTTCTTCTTCTTTGGGGGAAGAGAAGGAGAAGGAGAAGCAGATGAAGATAAGGAAGACCGTGAAGACGGTTTCCTACATGGGCTATTTCCTACGTGCGTTGTCCAGTCTCCCAATGCACAAAGCCATGGGGTGAGGGCGTAGCCAGCTCTCTAACAGAGGGTGATGGGGAAGAGCTGTGCAGGAGTAAGAGACACACAGCACTCTGTAGAGCTGTAAGAGAGATGTTTCTACAGCACGCACTTAGAGAAATGTGCAAAAAACTTGCATAAACTGGTTCACCAGTGTCTTCTTGGCGCACTCTGGCCCCAGGCGGGAAGAACACCTGCCGTGTTTGTCCTCAGGCAGACTGGTTTTGCGTGTGGCGCAGGGATAAAACCCAGGCATAATACAAGCAGCAAGCAATGCACTTTACAGTATACAGATATACAACTAAAGAGTTGATAGCATATATATATATATTACAGTTTAAATCCTGCAGATATATATATAATAAAATCAACCAATAGAAGATCTGCAATTTCTCTGTGGCAGTCCATCATAAGTGAGCAGAGCCGGGACATAAACAATTGAAGGTCTTTAGTAGGTTTAACCAGTGGGAGAGTCAAAGATCTGCCCTTTGTTATGCAGGTGTCCAATCATGAGTGTGCAGAGGTGGGACTTTTTATAAAAAAAAAAATTAAATACAAAAAAATGTCAGACAATGGAGACATCAATTTTCAAATAAAACTTTCTCAGAAAAAAAGGTATAACCACAAATACCTAAACTGACACTGGAAGGGAAGTGAAGGGATATACTAGCCTCTTTCAAAATTAAAATTATGAAAGGTATCCGTGGCTTACCGGTAGCTGTCAATCTGTTCAGTACAGAAAAGGTGATATGAAACAGCACTGGCTACAGCAAATCTAGGATGTCTATCAAAGTCAGCATAAAAACATGAGCATTCCCAAAAAGTAACCTGCGAGTCACTGTAATGCTCAAAGGTTTTGGACAAACTCAGATTGATGTTCAACTAGATGAGCAGAAGTGTAGGGATACAATACAGCAATTAAGCAATGAGCAAGTAAAAAGAAATCATGAGCTTCTGTGCTTGATTGATTCTGTTGTTTACCTTGGCAAGCAAGAACTGGCATTCAGAGGGCACTATGAAGGCACCAATTCCTCAAATAGAGGTAATTATGTGGAATTACTTTCTCATAACAAACAATGGAAACGCAGCTCAGCTGTCTTGTGTTTTCAGGTATGTGACTGACAGTGTCCAGAAAGAACAGTTGTTCTGTGAAAATGTGTTACATTTACTAAAATAATAATATATAATAATAATAATAATAATAATAATAATAATAATAATAATAATAATAATAATAATAATAATTTTAAAAAGACCAAATACCCATTGGGCTTTTTTTTTTGTTTTGTTTTAGATTCCATTGTTTTTTTAGTATTATTATGCAGGACAGCCGCTATAAGATCATTACCTTTATAAAAATGTGCACGGATTAATCTGCCGATTAATCATCTAATGCCCATAAATCAACCGTTCAAAGTTTTGAATCGTGTGACAGCCCTTATATATATAGTACCGTGAAAAAGTATTTGCCCCATCTGATTTTCTGCATTTTTGCTTATTTTTTACACTGAATGTTATCAGATCTTCAACCAAAATCTAATATTAGATAAAAGGGACCCTGAGTGAACAAATAACACAAAATGTTGATACTTATTTCATTTATTTATTAAAGAAAGTTATGCAACACCCAATGCCCCCATGTGAAAAAGTAATCGCCCCCTTAGACTCAATAACTGGTTACGCCACCTTTAGCAGCAATAACTGCAAACAAACGCTTCCTGTAGTTATTGATCAGTCTCTCACAGTTTTGGCCCACTCCTTCATGCGGAACCGCTTCAACTCAGTGACATTTGTGGGTTTTCGAGCATAAACTGCTCGTTTCAGGTCCTGCTACAACATCTCAATGGAGTTTAGGTCTGGACTTTGACTAGGCCATTCCAAAACTTTAAATTTCTTGTTCTTCAACCATTCTGATGTAGACTTCCTTGTGTGTTTCAGATCATTGTCTTGCTGCATGACCCAGCTGCGCTTCAGCTTCAGCTCGCGGACGGATGGCCTGACATTCTCCTGTAGAATTCTCTGATACAGAGCAGAATTCATGGTTCCTTCAATGATGGCAAGTCGTCCAGGTCCTGGTGCAGCAAAACATCCCCAAATCATGACACTACCATCACCACGCTTGACCGTTTGTATGAGGTTCTTACTGTGGAATGCAGCCTTTGGTTTTCACCAGAGGGCCCATGTTGGTCAAAAAATTCCACTTTTCACTCATCTGTCCATAGAACATTGTTCCAGAACCCTTGAGGATCATCCAGGTGCTTTTTGGCAAACTTGAGACGAGCATTCATTTTCTTCTTAGTGAGCACTGGTTTCTGCCTTGCTACGCTGCCATGAATCCCATTTTTGCCCAGTGTCTTTCTGATGGTGGAATCATGAATACTGACATTAGCTGAGGCGAGAGAGACCCGCAAATCCCTTTGTTAGTTATCCCTTTATTTGGGTTGAATTAACTAGATGGGCAGTAACTTTTTCACACCTGAAGATTGCATGTTTGATTACCTTGCACACCAAACAAATGAAAGAAGCACCAAACTTTGGTGTCATTTTTTTCTCTCAGACTCCCTCTATATACTCCTACAACCCACAAAAAGATCTGACCAAATTCAATGTGGAAAATTTACAAAAATGCAGAAAATCAGACAGGGGGGGAAAATATTTTTTCACTGTACTGTATATTGTGACAACACAGCCTGGCTTTAAAGTGTAGCAAAGTACAGTAGAACAGGTGCATATCACTAAATTCCACTATAACATTGCAACAATGTAAAATAGTTTCGACTAGGTCACCATGAAGAAAACCAGCCACCACACTTGTCACTTTCAGGAGAATGACGGGTGTGAATTTCGAGCAAAAACACGTTACTATCAAGTCAGTAGTTAAAGTAGTTGTAGCTAACAAATATTTTCATTATTGTTACCGGTCATGCAAATCCATTCTCTATAAATGTGCAGTGTTGAAAAAACAAGGTATCTGGTACCGCATGAGGGTAAATACATCTGTTTGCATACCTTGTTTTCTGGTAGTTCTGCACTACATTGGTCATTCCTTACCCCTTCACTGCCCTCCTGTCATTAATCAACCAGTAACATGATTATACCCAAAGACATTGCTCAGATGAAATAACCTAGGAACTAAACAGTAACAGTCTGTCAGTAACATGTAAATCAAAACCTTTCTTAAATCTGGTACCAGATATGTTTTCATTTGAAAATACATGTTTGCTATAACTGCATATTTGAGATATCAAAATACATTGATTTATTGACGGATTAACTAATTACAATCTGTCTGATTTACTTTGACTTTTGTAGTTCCTTTAAAGATACGGTAGGCCTCATCAATGTACTGACCTTTATAACGTGCCATTGATGGCAGGTCTCCACAAACATATTGCAATAAAAAGGGTTGTGTGCAACCTACAATAAAGGTAGTCTAAAGAAAAAAAAGTTGGTGCCTCTTTCTGGTCAGACGAGCTTCTATTTTTATTTTGTTTGGAAATTGTAATCTCATGAGCTGCTGCAGAAAGCTACACAGAGGAGGGTTTAACATATGCATGTGTAAAGCAATACAATACAATGCCAAGTAAGAGTGCTTTATTCAGAAGTGTGGTTAACAAAATATTGATGACAATGAAGTAAATAGGTGTGGAATTTTCCATGTACTTTGAATAATTTCTTTAGGCTCGTGAAATTTTACCCCTTAGAGAACAGTTGCACTAAGGTACCACAGAGATTATTGACAGACAGATAGGCTAAACGTCCCTTCAGTCATGTAAAGGCCTTCTGCAGTGCCCATGTCTAAAACAGCCACTATTTAAATACTAAATCAGTGTATTATATTAATGTATTTTAAGTTTTAACTGTTTGGAATGTGCAAATAATTAATTTGATGGTGAGGCCTACCAGAGCTGCTTGAATACATGTTAATGTTAAACAACTTGCCTGTGCAGTAATTGTAAGATGATGTAACTGTGTACTGTATCGGTACTTACACTATAGCCTACCTCACATGCAACAAATTGAGTATTTTTTTTTTTGTTTAGTGTATAGAAAATAAATTAATTTACAAATACAAAAATATAGGCACTATATCAAATTATTTGTCTTTGGATAACTCCACCTTAATTCCACAATGACCACAGCTAGACGACAAATGAACAGAATATTACAATTATGTAAAGGAACATTACGTAAAGTTAAAATCTAAATCTTGCTGGGAGTCTTTTAATAGAAGAAATAACGTGTCCTTGTGATACGAGCTGCCATCAATTTTCTTCACTAATTTGTAGGACTATGCAGGTACAGTCATAAAGCAAAAATTTATCTTCTTTATGATGTCATATAAGTTCAACTTCTACCTATTGGTCGGGGGTATAACGCTAGTAATTTGTAATTGTAATGTTAAACAAAGCAAACATAAGCTCTTATTTTGTTAAACTTCCACACCTATAAATAAATATGGACTTTAAGTACAACTTTCAGAAATCCTCTTTCTTGTAATATCATTTGCTATATACTTAATTGTATTTGAACAGCATTTGACAGCAATGTTTACACTGAATACATTCTACAGCAGTTACATGTTTTCTCCTGTATTATTTATATCAGTACTATTGTTTGAATGTAAAAAGCACAAAGAACTTCCGCAGCGAACTAAAATTATATACCAAATGATCAGCCAAAATGTCATTATTTTCAATGACTGCACTGTATTCACCAGAATTATTTTTTATAAATTTCCTAAAACTTATCAGAAATTATCACCATTTTATCCTTCTAACTTAATTGCAAACACTAATCATTAAGTGAAACCATGGTTACAGTTACCTAGAGACACAGTAAAACACCATATGATTGTGACAGGTATTCAATTACACAAAGAACAAGCATATAAAACTTTGCATCATGGAAAAATCCTTTAAACATAAAATGTTACTTGCAGAACTGTTCTAGAATTTAATTTTTTTCACATTTCTGTCACACAAACAATGCATTGCATTCTTTTTTTAAAGGTGTAGAAGGTTGAAAAGTAAATTACATTTTTTTTAAGGTAAACAATTGATACAAAACATTGTAGCACATGCATCCAGTTCTGAAGTCAAATGAGGAAATTATAGTGTAATACAATAAAATTTAACACAACCAATAAAATGAGTGGGGTTGTTTTACTTCTTCTTTTTTTAATATGTCTGCCTTTGACACTTTCAGCTGTGACAAAGACCCTCTTGTCTTCAGAAACACTGGCAATAAGATGTGGGGATTTCTCTGCATAGCCGGTTTCCAAGGCTCTTGGCATGTAATTCCAGCTTGTTAAAACATATACATGTTTAATTTACTAACAGAAGAAAAAAAAAAGATCTTTATTTTTAGTGACATGAGTTGCTGAAGCCGTGCCAGAGACAAAGAGCCTATTATGAACCTTTTTTAACCTTATAAGATAACAGCAGGAACACAGCTGACATGCATTACTGGAATTAAAGCAGGTGTTTGTCCGCTTTATTGATACTGCCAGAAATGGAAATCTAGAACTGGACTAGTTTATATTATAAATTCATATCTGGTTCATTATTTATATTAACCCTTAGGTCCACGCCAGCAACGTTTGGCATTCTCTGAATTAAGACAACTTCAAGGAATTTGACTAAATAATAAAAAAATAAAAATAAAAAAATCTAATAAAAAAACTCCAACTTTCCAAAATTTCTGAGGAAAATATTTTTCGCCCTCAGTGAAGGTAAATGTACTGTAATAGTAGCGGTTTTGAGAGTCAAAGTTAGAATAAATTAAGTATCTACCGGAAATGTTGTTCTGTATAGAAATAGACAGTTCTACTATCAGTTGGTGGATTAGGAGAAATAAACAGTCAAAAGTGTTAAAAAATACTCAACCTATTATTCCTGTATTCTTTGTTGAAGCAGCTGGGGGAACAAGGTGGCTTCAGGGGGCTGGAGTATATACAGTACAAAGATATGATCTCTGACACTTACTACCTTGACATGAGCTCTGTCATACATTCATAATCTTACTTTCTAATGTACTGCTGTACCACTAACAAAAAGGTGGAGACTGGAAGGAAAAGAACATTTTACATTGGGTGGGTGGGTCCCTTGTCAGTATGTCATGGGGGGCCTTAAGTCAAGGAAGTTTGGGGACTTCTGACATTGGAACTCTGTAGGACATTTATTAATGATAAAATGAGAGAGAAATGTGACATGACCCACCATCTACAAAATGGGACAACTTATATTCATGCAGTTGTTGGTTCCTGTTGAGGGACAGTGGTCATTTTAAATATTTTTGGTCAGATATTATATAGCGTAAATCTGGCTTCAGGTGACAAATAAGTGTGTATGAGGAATGTGGTGAGACATAGGGAAAATATTTTAATGAGCCTGTGGCAGAGCAAAGCTCTGCCCTTTAAATTGGCAGAGATTGGGTTAACTTCCCCTACCTGCCTGGGTTTATTATGTTCAGGTGGCTGGGGTTGATTAGTTGATTAGGTTGATTAACGATCAATCAGCGCCCAGCCACCTGATATAAAAGGAGGCCTCTGCTTCTCATTTGGGGAGAGGGAGCTGAGGAAGCAGGTTGGTTTTTTTTTTGGGTTGTTTAGAAATTTTGAATCCAGTGAAGGCATTGCCCAGCCTGGAAACTGTTATTTTTGTAAGTTTTGCTTTTTATCTTTTTTGTGTTTAAATTGCTTTGTTTTGGCCCTTGTGCCCTTTCATTTTGTGTTTATTTATAATAAAATAGTTATTTTTTTGAACTGCAGTCTGTCTCTGGGCCTCTATCCACTCGCCAGCCTGCCACAGAGCCATCCATCTTTCTAACAAACTGATATCCCAACAAGTCTTCTATAAATTTAATGGAAGATTAATGAAACATGGAGGTCACCATTGCAAAAACGTCTTTCTTGTGTGGGAAAAATGTCCCATACTGTCAAATTGTTGTAAATGGGATCAGGCTTACCACTGCTTTTGTTGGACAGATTACTTACTAATATGCCTGTATCTGAAGAACGGTTTTATCAATTCAGTGATAACAAGATACAAGGGATCTGTTAGGGGTAAAATAGGCAGTACATTTCACACTCAATCCCAGCCAATGCTTGCTGTTAAACAAGGGAGTCTTCCCAGAGACAGCGAGTGGAAGTGACAGCGTGGGAGAAGTACAGGAGTGGAAAAGTGCAGAGCAGTTTAGAAGCAGTAAGGAGAAATTGCATCTTTAATTGCTTTAATCAGAAAACACAGGACATTGGGGAAACACAGCAGCAGCTCAAAGTCAAACAGCCGCGTATGTTTTTCTGATAACAAACAAGCCGAAACTCGGAGCAGCTGATTCAAATTCAGTGCCGTACTGAGACACGGGCGAGGGGAGAAGCCAACAGCACAGCAGAACAACGCAATTAAACAAGGCAGTCTTCCCAGCGACAGCGAGTGGAAGCGACAGCGAGTGGGAGAAGTACAGGCATGGAAAAGTGCAGAGCAGTTTAGAAGCAGTTTGAAAGCAGGTTGACGGCTGCAGAAGAAACTAAACTTAAAAAAAACCCCTCAACATGGTCTTCAAGCCAGTAATCTGTGACACCTGCTTGATGTGGGAAATCCGAGAAAACCCAGTGGAGCTAAACCAAGTGTGCGTAAAGTGCCGCGCGATTCAGGACTTGCATAAACTAGTAAGTATGCTAGAAATGAAGCTGGAAGAAGTGCAACAGCAACAGGATCTTGAGGAACTAGCACACCCGCAATTCATGGAAGTCTGCATCACCCCTAACAGACTGAAAGCCACCAGGGAAATAGAAGGTCAGAACAGCTGGGTTCAGGTAGGCAGAAGCAGGGAAAAAAAGAAACTTCGTCAAACAAAACCACCAGAAATCAAAACAAACAACAAATTTGAGTCACTTCAGAATTTTGATGAGCAGAACCAACAACAAGAGAATGAAAGGAACAACATCCAGGACCCTATTGACAGTGGTGACCAGACAGCAAAAAGAAGGGAGGTCATGATTGTTGGGGACTCCATATTGAGAAACACAGCAAGTTCAATTCGCAGTTTGGACCCCCTTACTACAACAGTGTGCTGCCTTCTGGGAGCCTCGGTCAAGCACATCACTGAGAACGTGGACAGGCTCCTAGAATGAACAGGACACAACCCGGTAGTAGTCGTCCACATTGGTACAAACAACATTGGAAGAGACAGACCAAAAACCCTGTAAAACAAATTCAGAGAGCTAGGAAGGAAATTAAAAGAGAAAACCAAAACTGTGGTATTTTCTGGTATACTACCGGCACCTTGCAAAGGACCATATGGACAGCTGGAAATAATTAATCAAAATGCATGGCTGAAGACGTGATGCACACGGGAAGGCTTCACCTATCTTGATCATTGGACCACATTCTACAACGAGGACTATCTGTATAGACGGGACGGACTGCACTTAAATAACAAGGGAACCAGTCTACTTGGAGAAAAGATCCTCGAGCAGGTTCAGAAGCATTTAAACTAGAAAGGAAGGGGGGAGAAATCAACAAAAAAACAGAAGGGAGACCGCATCAAAACAAGGACAGCAATTCAGGTAAGACAACCATTTAATGTATTTATCTAAATGCTAGAAGTATCAGAAAGAAAATTCTAGAACTTGAAGCCACTGCACTAACAAGTAACTATGATGTGATAGGTGTTACTGAAACTTGGTTGTCTGAGAGTGATGGGGACGAATATAATATTTGTGGGTATACACTGTATAGGAAAGATGGGCAGGACAGAAGAGGAGGAGGGGTAGCGCTATACATAAGAAACAGTCTTGAAGCCCAGGGGTTAAACATGGACAAAGAAAATAAAGCTGAATCAATATGGGTCAGAATAACAGACAAAAATTCAAAGGGCATAATAATAGGAGCATGCTATAGACTGCCAGATTCAGACGGTGAACAAAATAATCTGTTATACAATGACATTAGAAATGCGTGTAGCAAAGGAGAAGCCATACTAATGGGGGATTTCAACTTCCCCCATATAAAATGGGAAAACCCAGTAGGTAGCATGAAGGATAAAATTGAAATGGTGGAAGCGACAAATGACTGCTTCCTAACACAATTTGTCAAGGCACCGACTAGAGGGGAGGCATGCCTTGATTTATTCTTTTCAAATAACGAAGACAGAATAACTAAAACAGAGGTCAGAGAACCACTAGCAACCACTAGCACTGTTTTTCCAATGTTACAACAGCAAGAGAACTTTCGAAGTTGAGGTTAAATGTTTAAGAGATACAAATGGCAAAATCGTAGATGAAGAAAAAAAATAGCAAATATATTAAATGATTACTTTTCACAAGTTTTCACAAAGGAAGATACGGACAACATGCCCCACATGTCATCCAGTTCCTATCCAGTTTTAAATAACTTTAGCATAACCGAGGCAGAAGTGTTAAAGGGACTAGGAGCTCTTAAAATAAACAAATCCCCTGGGCCGGATGAGATCCTCCCAATAATACTCAAAGAAATGAAATAAGTAACATACAAACCGCTAACCAAGATCATGCAACAGTCTCTTGACACAGGGGTGGTACCGACAGACTGGAAAATTGCAAACGTAATACCGATCCACAAAAAGGGAAACAAAACTGAACCAGGTAACTACAGACCAGTAAGCCTGACCTCTATTATATGCAAACTTATGGAAACTATAATAAGATCCAAAATGGAAAATTACCTATATGGTAACAGGGTCCTGGGAGACAGTCAACATGGTTTTAGAAAAGGGAGATCGTGTCTAACTAACTTGCTTGATTTTTTTGAGGATGCAACATCGATAATGGATAATTGCAAAGCATATGGCATGGTTTATTTAGATTTCCAGAAAGCTTTTGATAAAGTTCCGCACAAAAGATTAATTCTCAAACTGAACGCAGTTGGGATTCAAGGAAACACGTGTACATGGATTAGGGAGTGGTTAACATGTAGAAAACAGAAAGTACTGATTGGAGGAAAAACCTCAGAATGGAGTGTGGTAACCAGTGGTGTACCACAGGGATCAGTATTAGGTCCTCTGCTATTCCTAATCTACATTAATGATTTAGATTCTGGTATAGTAAGCAAACTTGTTAAATTTGCAGACGACACAAAAATAGGAGGAGTGGCAAACACTGTTGCAGCAGTAAAGGTCATTCAAAATGATCTAGACAAGATTCAGAACTGGACAGACACATGGCAAATGACATTTAATAGAGAAAAGTGTAAGGTACTGCACGCAGGAAATAAAAATGTACATTATAGATATCATATGGGAGATACTGAAATTGGAGAAGGAATCTATGAAAAAGACCTAGGAGTTTTTGTTGACTCAGAAATGTCTTCATCTAGACAATGTGGGGAAGCTATAAAAAAGGCTAACAAGATGCTCGGATACATTATGAAAAGTGTTGAATTTAAATCAAGGGAAGTAATGTTAAAACTGTACATTGCACTAGTAAAGCCTCATCTTGACTATTGTGTTCAGTTCTGGTCACCTCGCTATAAAAAAGATAATGCTGCTCTAGAAAGAGTGCAAAGAAGAGCGACCAGAATTATTCCGGGCTTAAAAGGGACAGGCAGGCTAAACAGGCTAAAAGAATTGAATCTGTTCAGTCTTGAACAAAGAAGACTACGCGGCAACCTAATTCAAGCATTCAAAATTCTAAAAGGTATTGACAATGTCGACCCAAGGAACTTTTTCGACCTGAAAAAAGAAACAAGGACAGAAATTACACAGAAATTGTGAGGGTCTGGAATCAACTCCCCAGTAATGTTGTTGAAGCTGACACCCTAGGATCCTTCAAGAAGTTGCTTGATGAGATTCTGGGATCAATAAGCTACTAACAACCGAAAGAGCAAGATGGGCCGAATGGCCTCCTCTCGTTTGTAAACTTTCTTATGTTCTTATATAGACGCACTCTAACTCAACAACAAAGAATCCATTGAGGCATGCCATCATTGTCATCGGTTGAGGGGTTTCTTCTCCCTACTCTGAACCCCATGTGAACCGCAGCATGGCGGGTGCAATCCTCCAGCAGACCACCATCTGCTGTTCCAGTAAACACGGTGATCTTTGACTCCCCCTCAGAGGGTTGCCTGGGCCATGGCTCTCGCACAGACAGGGTGTAGAAAGGAAGGACACTATGAATGCCATGGCTGACAAACCAGACTACAGAGATCAGAGAGATTATGCCTCATTTGCTCACCAAGCTCTGCCAAAAGCAACACCATTTAACTGCAGGTACTCAAAACCCCAAATTATTATTTTTTTCTCGTTCAGGAATCTGTCTTAAAAGAAGGCTATTCATAATGTAAATGTGATGGGGAGAACTAGCACCGTTTGGCTCATTTTTTCTTATTTTACTCCAGCTCAGAGGGCTGAAGGACAGATTCCACTGAAATTATGAGAAACGGGGTTCCAGGTGTACAAACGTTTCCCTGGTGTGTGCTGCAGCAGAAGTAAGGTTAAAAGGCTACTGATCTCGGGTTATAGTTGTTTTACACAGGGAGCTTATGTTAAGGGCATGTTTAAAAAAAAATGCATGTCTGTTGTTACGCTTATCACTGTCAGATGAGTGCAAACCAGTTTTTTTAATGACAGTGTAGCTAAAATGATCATTTTGGAAGTGATTTTTAAAGTCTCTAATGTGGTTCATAACCACTGTACTCCCTTCCCTGGCTCCAGTGTTCACCTGCAACATGTGTATAAAAGAGCTTAACAGCCTTCCACTGCACCGTGCTGGTAGACAAATATATATATATATATAATATATATATATATATATATCTATTATATTATATATATATATATATATATTATATATGGACCATATACTGATTGAAAAATAACATGTTTACTGCACTGTGTTTACTTCTCTTTCTACAAGACTGAAGGAGGAAAACATTCTGTAATCAGTTAAACCTTTTTGTGTACTTAAAAAAAACACCTCAAAATACACATTACAATGATAACTTGAAATGGCAATTTAGAATTACATTTCTAAAAAAAAAAGAATCAGTCACAAACATGTTTATATCTATACTACTCCAGATGAGATATCACTAATGCCTAAAATAGATTATCTACAGTGGGTTGCGAAAGTATTGACCCCCCCTTGGAATTTTTCCTATTTTGTTTCCTTACAACCTGGAATTAAAATGGATTTTTCTTTGGATTTCATGTAATGGACATACACAAAATAGTCCAAATTGGTGAAGTGAAATGAAAAAAATAACTTGTTTAAAAAAATTCTAAAAAATAAATAACGGAAAAGTGGTTCGTGCATATGTATTCACCCCCTTTGCTATTAAGCCTCTAAATAAGATCTGGTGCAACCAATTACCTTCAGAAGTCACATAATTAGTTAAATAAAGTCCACCTGTGTGCAATCTAAGTGTCACATGATCTGTCACATGATCTCAGTATATATACACCTGTTCTGAAAGGCCCCAGAGTCTGCAACACCACTAAGCAAGGGGCACCACCAAGCAAGCGGCATCATGAAGACCAAGGAGCTCTCCAAACAGGTCAGGGACAAAGTTGTGGAGAAGTACAGATCAGGGTTGGGTTATAAAAAAATATCCAAACTTTGAACATCCCACGGAGCACCATTAAAGCCATTATTAAAAAATGGAAAGACTATGGCACCACAACAAACCTGGCAAGAGAGGGCCGCCCACCAAAACTCACAGACCAGGCAAGGAGGACATTAATCAGAGAGGCAACAAAGAGACCAAAGATAACCCTGAAGGAGCTGCAAAGCTCCACAGCGGAGATTGGAGTATCTGTCCATAGGACCACTTTAAGCCGTACACTCCACAGAGCTGGGCTTTACGGAAGAGTGGCCAGAAAAAAGCCATTGCTTAAAGAAAAAAATAAGCAAACACATTTGGTGTTCGCCAAAAGGCATGTGGGAGACTCCCCAAACATATGGAAGAAGGTACTCTGGTCAGATGAGACTAAAATTGAGCTTTTTGGCCATCAAGGAAAACGCTATATCTGGCGCAAACCCAACACCTCTCATCACCCCGAGAACACCATCCCCACAGTGAAGCATGGTGGTGGCAGCATCATGCTGTGGGGATGTTTTTCATTGGCAGGGACTGGGAAACTGGTCAGAATTGAAGGAATGATGGATGGCGCTGAATACAGGGAAATTCTTGAGGGAAATCTGTTTCAGTCTTCCAGAGATTTGAGACTGGGACGGAGGTTCACCTTCCAGCAGGACAATGACCCTAAGCATACTGCTAAAGCAACACTCGAGTGGTTTAAGGGGAAACATTTAAATGTCTTGGAATGGCCTAGTCAAAGCCCAGACCTCAATCCAATTGCGAATCTGTGGTATGATTTAAAGACTGCTGTACACCAGCGGAACCCATCAAATTTGAAGGAGCTGGAGCTTTTTTGCCCTGAAGAATGGGCAAAAATCCCAGTGGCTAGGTGTGCCAAGCTTATAGATACATACCCCAAGAGACTTACAGCTGTAATTGCTGCAAAAGGTGGCTCTACAAAGTATTGACTTTGGGGGGGTGAATACTTATGCACGCTCAAGTTTTCTGTTTTTTTGTCTTATTTCTTGTTTGTTTCACAATAAAAAATATTTTGCATCTTCAAAGTGGTAGGCATGTTGTGTAAATCAAATGATACAAACCCCCAAAAAATCCATTTTAATTCCAGGTTGTAAGGCAACAAAATAGGAAAAATGCCAAGGGGGGTCAATACTTTCGCAAGCCACTGTATTAAACAGTGTATACCAAAGGGGCTATAACTCTATCCCCTTGTGTTACGTACTTATAACAAACCTAAAACAGCAGATTGTAAAGAATGACCAGTGTGTACAGTTGGGACTCCAACTCATTTGTAAATGTACAGGTCTTCAAATTCATCCTAGCCTGCTTTGACACTGTCCATTGTAAATAGATGCCTACTCAGTGATGAGGGTTTAGTGATTTAAACTTAGGCGAGGCTCATTAGAAATATTTTTGCTTAAAACTTCTGGTATAGGGAAAAGGTTCCAACTGCCAAAGTACAAATTATTCCAAAGCCTAGATGCTCATGATTAAGAATAACAAGTATATAGGGTAAAATGCCTTTTCAGTATGTGATTAAGTATGGTGCAAAGGTAGTGCACAATGTGCTAGCATTTTAGTTTTAAAAAAAAAAAAAGTAGAAATTAAATGGTAACATGCACGTTAACATCAAATGCATTGCACATGCCTGAATCCCCTGGTCTAATTGGGATCCGGACTGCCGTACATGGCTAATTAAAGCTCCTACAAAGCCCATGTGTTATAAAAATTGGTGCTAATTTGTTTCTTTTATGGGTATAGCTGTAGTCCCATGGCTTAATCTCTGGTATTTCAGAGGTTTTAAACTAACAACTGCAGCCATTTAACCTTCAAACCTTCAAATGGAAAGCTCCTTAAAAATGTATTGTGTTAAAAAAGCAGGCTGTGGCATTTAGCCTGCTTTAAAATGTTTACAAGGGGGAAGGATAAAAAGCCGGTTCAATCGCAACAGTGATCTTGTTACTGGAAGCCAAAGTTTCAGATCAGGACTTCCACTTGACAGTTAAAGTGTCAAGACATAGCTATAATACAAGGCAACTAAATGTCCTACTGCTATAAAGCCTTTGTTATCAACCTTGGTTATCAGTTATTCTGCATTCCTGTGGTAAAATAAACAAAAGTTTAATTCTTAAAAAAAAGAAAAAGAAAACAGGACCATAATAAATAATTCAGTTAAAAAGTGAACTTTTGTTCTAAAAAGATGCTGCTAGTTGTTTGCAGAAAATCAATTTAGCTAACAGATATTGAAAAGTTACAAATGTTATAAGTGGCCACTGTTGAACGTATGTACTAAGAGTCGCCATGGAAACAGCTGGAATCATCAGTGGAACGATTACGAATTTGTAGGCCGGACAGTACCAAAATAATACCAGTTTGTCCTGACACTGAATGGCATCATCAGTGCTTGTTCTGAAGAGTGTATGATTTTTAATTGTGGCAAGGTTCAGCTTTTTTTTTCTGGTTTCTGAAAAACCCTGGAATGCTTGTAAATGAGGGACACTATCCATTGCACATGTGACTAGAATGGGAACTGAGAGAGGCATTATATTTCTTACAAATTATAAGACACAAATAACCCAATAAAACGGTCAGTGGCAGTCTTTACAGTCTTAGTGACTCCAGTGTTTAGGTAAACAAAGGAGAGGGAAAAAAAAACAAAACTTGGCATAATTGCTTCAGCTGCCAATTGATACTTGAAACTCTTTCCCACAAGTATGCAGATACCGGCACAGAGAGCCTAGTGCTGCATGTCATTCCCCAGGAGTCCCACTTACCTGCTCTTTTATCAGCCAAGAAAAATGAACAAAAAAAACACCGGATGTCATTATTGCTGCTAAAATGGTATTTTAATTCATTTAGATTCTTGGTCTCTATGACAACCAGGTAATACAAATACAGGTGCGGAGAAGGATCTATATTTAAATACGGTTAAACAAAATCCCTTGCGTTGTTCAACCCAGTAGAAAAAGGCTGTTGGTTTTGTGTGACCATGCACTCCAATTCACTGCACTGCAGTAACACACTAACTGGCCAAAGAATTATAATGGCCTGCTACCGAAGCCCACAAAGCACAGCTGCCAGTGCATTGTGTGAATGTCTTGTCCACGGATTTGGATCTCCAGAGCACGAACATGACTGGAACATGACTACAATCATTTATGTACAATGCAGTATACATGTATGGGAACTTCTAAATTGACTAACATGCTAAAATTCTTTGAACTCTTTGCTGTTCGTGCGTTTGGTTCTGTACCATCTCTAATTCACCTGGACTTTTTTACTTCCAGATTAGAAAACAGGACACTCATGGCCAGACAGAGGAATACAGAGAAATATAGACAACATATACAGACATCACCAGGGAGTGGATGAGACTCATAGTATGCAGAAACAATTTTTCATCCTATCTTTTCAACATGGAGCCACTGTTCATTTTTTCTCTAAAACCCCCTGGTGTAAAGAGTTTGTTTTATTTCAGCCTACACCTTGGGACAGGTGACTAAACTTACCTGAGCTCAATTAACTTCTATTCACCAAAACTGTCAATCTGTGCTAAGAAAATAGGGCCTTGCCTGAGTGCTCAATTAAAAAGAATTAGAGTTGAGACATATGTAGGGTGGTCTCCCGTTCTAGAGCTGTAGATTCACTGTTACATCACCATAGAGAATTGCAGCTCTGTGTCACAACATGCCTGTTGAACAATGTGTGGGCAAGAGAGACCATTCTCTTCCACTGCTTAGCACATAATCTGTTTTATTTCATCTCCACAAACAGACAAGACAAAAGGTACAATTGAATATCTTGGAAATTCTGGTGCCTTCCCACAGTGTGCTACAGAGCTGTCCAAAAGGTGCTACACAAATTAGAATTGAGGTCAAAATGTTAATTAAGGTGGTAATTGCATGCACACTTATTACACATACATACTTGGGTTTAGTTTTACAATGAGGTCAACTTCAGATCATCACGTCATCTTTCCTTCATTGTAACATTGATCTTCTGTCTATGCAATTGCCTGTAATTGTTCATATACTGTTCTTAGTGGGGAAGCAATAGCTGCAGTAGTACTGGTATGTTCATCATTAGGCCAGCCTAGGTAAAATTTGGGGTAATTTCAGATTTGGTGCTGAAAGAAAAAATAGAATTATCCTTCTTACTTATACACACAATTTGAGAATTTTTCACCCTTTGTTGCCTTATAGCCTGGAATTAAAATGCATTAAAATTGTTTTTGTTTTTTTGTTTTTTCATTTATCTACACATCCTACCCCACAACTTCCAAGTGAAAAAAATATTCTAGAAATTTGTAGAAAATTACTTAAAAATAAAAACTGAAATAGCTTGGTTGGATAAGTATCCACCCCCTTGTAATAGCAATCCTAAATAAACTCAGGTCTAACCAATCACCTTCAAAATCACACAACAAGTTAAGTGGCCTCCACCTGTGTTAAATTGTAGTGATTTACATGATTTCAGGGTAAATTCAGAAGTTCCTGTAGGTTTCCTCTGCTGGGTACAGCATTTCAAAGCAAAGACTCAACCATGAGCACCAAGGCACTTTCTAAATAACTCCAGCACAAAGTTGTTGAAAAGCACAGATTGGTATAAAAAATATCAATGGCACTGACTATCCCTTGGAGCACGGTCGAGATGATTATTAAGAAGTGGAAGGTGTATGGCATCACCAAGACCCTGCTTAGATCAGGTCATCCCTCCCAACTGGATGACCAAGCAAGAAGGAGACTGATCAGAGAGCCTACCAAGAGGCCAATGTCAACTTTGCAAGAGCTACAAGCTTTTATGGCCAAGACTGGTCAAAGTATGCATGTGACAACAATATCCCAAGCACTCCACAAATCTGGCCTATATGGTAGGGTGGCAAGAAGGAAGCCATTACTCAGAAAAGCCCACCTTGAATCCTGTTTGAAGTATGCAAAAAAACTCTCAGGAGATTCTGTAGCCATGTGGCAAAAAGTTTTATGGTCTGACGAAACTAAAATGGAACTTTTTGGCCTAAATGCAAAGCATTATATTTGGCAAAAACCCAACATAGTGCATCACCCAAAGAACACCATCCCTACTGTGAAGCATGGTGGTGGCAGCATCATATTATGGGGATGTTTGTCATTGACAGGGATTGGGGCACTTGTCAGGATAGAAGGGAAAATGAATGGAGAATAGTATAGAGAAGTCCTTGAGGAAAACCTGCTGCCCTCTGCAAGAAAGCTGAAACTGGGATGGAAGTTCACCTTTCAGCATGACAACAACCCAAAGCACACAGCCAAAGCTACACTGGAGTGGATAAGGAACAAAAAGGTAACTGTCCCTAAGTGACCCAGTCAGAGCCCCAACCTAAATCCAATCAAAAATTTGTGGCATTAGTTGAAGATTGCGTCCATCAGTGCTCCCCAAGGTACGTGATAGAGCTTGAACAGTTTTGTAAAGAAGGATGGTGAAATATTGCCAAATCTAGGTGTGCAAAGTTGGTAGAGACCTATCCCAACAGACTCACAGCTGTAATTGCTGCCAAAGGTGCTTCCACCAAGTATTAACTCAGGGGGGTGGAGACTTATCCAATTATGATCTTTCAGTTTTGTGTGTGTGTGTGTGTGTGTGTGTATATATATATATATATATATATATATATATATATATATATATATATATATATATATATATATATATATATATATATACTAGGACTATGTAGTATATTTAAACATTTGTAACATAGCATCGTCCAATTGAAAAATGGGTTAAAAACCTTTGGAGAAAATTTATAAGAGTACTGTAGGACAAACTGAAAAACGTTAGGTTGTTATCCAACATAGTGGTTCCCTGACAGGGAATGTACCTTACCATTATGAGTACCCTTACTCATGGAATACGCTTTGATTTATTTAGTCAATAGTTTTTAGCGTGGACCCGTTCAAAGCTGCTCTCAGTCGCATGACCCTGGTGGAATGGGCAGTGAGCTTTTCAGGAGGGGGCAAGTTGGCCAACTCATAGGCAGTCCTGACTCTGCTATCCATTTGTACAGCAACTGCTTAGACAAGGCTTGACCATGGGACTTCTCCCCATAGCAGACAAAAAATAGTTTGGACTACCTCCAACTTTTCGTCCTGTCATCGAAGTACACCAGGGCCCACACTGGGCAAAGTGCTGCCACTCCTTGTCAGACTGGATGGAAAGCCTTCAATTCCACAGGCTGGTTGAAATGGAATCCTGTGATCTTTCAGCAAAAAGGCAGGATTGGTACAGAACGTAAACTTTGTCCTGGCCTCTGTAGAAATTAAGCAGGCTCTCACTATGGAGAATGCCTGCATCTCACTAACCCACTTTGTAGAGGTGATAGCAAGCAAGAAAGCTGCTTTGAGCGATACATATTTCAGCTGAGCTGAATGTACGGACTCAAATGGAGGCTTCAAGCACCACATTCAGCCTTCAGCAAGGAACAATGTCCTTCATAGGCGGCCGAAGTCAGCGAGCCATTTTCAAAAATCGCCCTGCCAGGAAGTGAGCCACTGGGGAGAAATGGCTGCCAAATAGACCTTTAATGTGGAGGTGGATTTCACCTCGTCAAATAGGTCCTACAAAAATTGCAGTATTACTGCCATGGGACAAGTCGTGGGGTCAAACCCATGAGACAGACACCACTTTTGGAAAACACCCCACTTGTACCCGTACTGGGAAAGCATGGACGGTGCTCTGGCATTCTGCAGGGTGTCAATAACCCCGTTGGAAAGTCCCAGATGGCTCAAATGCAGCCATTCAGGGGCCAGACCCAGAGCTGCAGGCTCGATTGGTCAGGATGCCATAAAGTCCCCCGTGCCTGACTGAGCAGGTCGCAACACTGTCAATAGGTGAATAACCTGCTGTTGAATCAGGTCTGCAGAGGGACATGCGCAGGAGGCCCAACAGTGAAGAGCCGGTCTGAACAATAGTAAGACCCCAGATGTCTGTGGTGCACTGACGCCAATAGTCCAGATGGCTCCCTGAGAAGGAATGGCTTATGTCTCTGTGCAGGGTGCCTAGCGTGCCAGTCAGTTTGTTGCTGGTTTACAGACTGGAGGTGGTCAATTGGGAAGAAGACAAAACAGCTCCTCAGTAGATTCCCACATGCAGTGAGAGTGCTGCAGTATCTCGTCCACTGCAGGACCAAACTTATGCCCTGGAGTCAGGCCGTCCAACAGTGCTGCCTTCATACAGTTATCAGCATAGACAGATTTCTACCTATAGCTTGTCCGTTGAGCTTGGACACACGGAACAGGTTCTTGTTAACCAGACGCAGCTCATCCAGCTGTTGTGGTGAGGACCTGTTGTTCCCAGAAAGGGACCGATAGCAAATGCGGCTGGTAGGCTATGCTACCAGAGTTAGAATTGTCTAGCCATGCGGCGAATGCAGTGGTTGAATAAGCTCTCTTGAGGATCACTTCACAGACCCAGCACTGCTTGTTAGACAGGTGCACTAAATCAGGCGCCTGGACCTAAGCGGCAGTAGAAGCCTGAACCGGTGGAAAATGGGCCAGACCCAGCTTCTTGGCATCATGCACCCTATATTATAGGGCTTCCAGTAGACTACCAGGATGCTGTCAGAATTGCATAGCCATGCGGCAAACACACTAGCTGAATAACCTCTCTTGAGGATCACCTCAGAGACCCGGCACTGTTTTTTAGGGCAGGTAAGCGTCCTTAAAAAGGCACAGTAAATCAGACGCCTGAACCAAGGAGGCAATAGCTGAGGGTTAGCTGTTCCTTAACCATGCGCTTTTAAAAAGGGACACAAAACTTGCAGAAGCTGCGATTAGTTAGTGCCTCATGGCTCAAGGCAGTAAAAGCACCTGCTATGCTTGTCCTCAATAGGCAGGCTGATCTTGTATGTCTCACAGGGATAAAACCCAGGCATGATGCAAGTAGCAAGCAATGCAGCGTACAAATACAGTTGTATAGATGCTGCCTTAATCTGGTTATAGATATCGACCAGGCGAGTCATTGGCTTTAGCACTGTGACAGTATCGGGATGGTACTGGTACCGGTGCGGTACTGAGCCAGGAGTGGAGTGGGTCGGTGACCTCAGTACTGGTTCGGTACGGGTCCATCAGTAAGCAGTCACTGCAGGTGGCAATGTACAGGGATACCCACCTGAAAAAGCCATTTTAGGTTTGAGTTAAGACTTTGGAGTTTACATTAGTGGGGTTCCCGTAGTTAAACCAGGCACAGACCATAATAACAGTGAGTAAGTTAGAGAATCAGTGAGCGATGGAGAACCCGCCATTAAGCAATACATACCTTAGTGTTCTTGTTTCTTGTGCTCCTCCAGATAGAGAAAGAAAGATATATAAATAAAGGATTGTTCATTTTGAAGCCGGACTGCATTGTTTATTTCAACAAGTACTACACTGGTAATATTATAGTATTGCATAGCCTTCGATTGCGTCTCCATCTTCTGACGCATAGATGTCGCAGTTTCTCTTTTCTTCAGTAAACAAAATTATTTTTCTTTTAAAAGCTGCTTTAAAAAATGTTCATGAAGTTTGCCGTCGAGCCATTTAAATATACCGGTACTGTGCCGAGAGTAATATCTGTAGTGGGCAGTACTGTGTACAATTGGTCTTGTTCAAGCGCACCAGAATGATTGACATGCGCAAATGTAAATTGGTACCCTAACTAAAAACCTTGAATCCAAGTCGCTCCCTCCAAAATTGAACTTTTATTTTGGCCACAAAAGTTTGACTTAAATTCAAGTAAATACGGTAACATATGATTTGTGTAAAAACACAATAAATGCAAAATTTTTAGCAGATAGAAGCAACAAGTACTTATCTGAAGTAGGCTCTCTGGTCAAGTCAGTCTTGAAAGGAAAAATGGCACTGAGATCTGTGAACGCAGTCCATTTATGTCCTCAGGGGCTGGCCATGACTGCATCACAGCTTTGATATATCTTATTCAGGTTTCGGGTCTATACAAGGTAAACATCCATATGGTAATGGTTACATTCCGTACTTAAAAGTAAAACACACTACTCCTAGCAGGGTGATCAAATGCATTTTTAGGTTTAAACAAAAAAAAAAAAAAAATCTAAATGGATTTTATTAATCAGTTTTAACCTAACAAAGATACCTGAAACTAAAACTTTAAAAAAGTTTTTTAGGCCATTAAAAAAAAGCTTTTTTTGAACAAAAAATGGCTCATTATTTAACCAAAAGTCCATCTTGGATTTACAGAATGGTGAACTAATTGAGTTTCAATAGTTAACATTTTTTAAATTATGATATTACAATAATTTAACAATTTAAATAAAAAAAGTGAGCATGCGCTGCATTGTTTTGTTAAAATAGCAAATCGCTGACTTGGTTGTACCTCTAAAAACCTCTCACTGTAAATTGCCTGTCAAAAATGGAAAGCATCACTTAAGCAGCTGCCTCAGTCCATACTGCAATAAAATGTGTAGGAGTCATTTAAAAGGGTAATGTTTTATTTTCAACATATCAAGATATGATCATTAAATGTATGAGTGCCCTTATGATCCACACTGCCCCATCAAGAAATATATATAATGAAATGTCCTTTCTCTTCATCCACGAATAGGACTAGATCCAACCAATGTGAGCGATAAAAATATCAGGTGTACTTGCAGGCCATTAGAAAAAATAAATAAAAATCGATAACATAACGACAAAAAATACGTTTTAAAAATGCTGTTTTGTTAATTTATTTTATAGAGAAGCACAAGGCAACGTTGTTATAATGCAGTGTTACATTTTGTAGAACGTTCATTTTAGAGTGCTTATATATATGAAAGGATACGAAAAAAAACCCCAGTTAAAATCAATTTAAATGATAATTAATTGTTCTGTAACATTGAAGTATAGATGCAATAAGACCCTCCACATGGGGATTTATCAAACAATATGGACCATTTGGTTGTAATAGCGCCCTCGCCTAACTCTAAAGTTAGTTTTCAAATACATTTTAATTGTAATCGGATCAAACCGGCTTAGGTCATAAAGAACCTCCTGTTTAAGGTCACTGTATAAGGCATCTACTGTTTCCCTGGTATCACTCCCTTTGGGAGGTGATGACATCATGTAGTTTTCTGTCTAGGTGGGTGTTGTGCTTGGAGGCTGGCACCACCCTGTTGTCAAGACAATGATGTCATAGTAATATAACTCCCTTCCCCAAAAGTATATGTGAAGCAATAACCGGGTATTTCCTTCCACCAAGGACCCTGTGTTAGTGAGTGATTTGCTAAAGAGTTTTATGGTAAGACTGCATTTTTTTTGAAGAGAAGTATACTGGGGGAAGAGTGGCCAGGTTACAGTTCATTTTTGTGTTCAACGTTTTTTGTCAAACCTTAAGAGAACTGGGATTGGTCAGAAGCTATATCATAACACTCAGTTGAATTTGCCACAGAAGTCTGCATTTCTGAGGTTATAGTACGACTTAAATCTAGTTTGCTCACTTCTCCTTACACAGTGGGTAGTCAGTC
Organism: Polyodon spathula; assembly: GCF_017654505.1. NCBI lineage: Eukaryota > Metazoa > Chordata > Actinopteri > Acipenseriformes > Polyodontidae > Polyodon > Polyodon spathula. The sequence continues at coordinate 45,918,049 of NC_054537.1, read as the reverse complement.
TTTCATCACAGCTTTCCAATATGTATCAAAAACCTTTTCCAAATCAATATCACAACCTGTTGTTTAACAAAATTCTAGTGAAGGCAACTGTTTGTGCACTACTGTATGTTTAGTCTTTCAGAATCAGAACAATCAGATTTCACAATGCATGAAACTTTCAGAGAGCAGGTGACCTACAACAGCTATGTCACAAACTGCCAAGAAATAGTAGCCTTACTTTGAAATAACAACTGGTTTCAAAGACACATATATTAGCATTTATTGCACCTTTTTAAAGTGATCTTGCTTTTTTTTTCATTAGTGCTGAAAGAATGAATCTATAGATAAAAACTTCTAAATTTAGGAATATCATCTTGACCTAAAATACTAGTGAAAAACATCTCTTAATATCTCCTTTGAAACAGATATAAACAAAACACTTTTTTGATCTCAAGGTAACTGTCTGGTAAAGCTGCAGGGCAGAGTTGCATGAGAAATCTGAATCAATCAATCTCATCAATGTATATTTGGAATAACTAGCAAAGCTTTAAGTGCTGGAGTATTAATAGTATTAAAACTATAATTTGACTAAACAATCATTAAAAATAGTTTTACACTGTTAGCACTGTGTTTATAGTTAATTAAGGCTTCAATTAATTCAGTTATGGCTATATTAATTTGATTTACAATGACTTCCTTGTAGAGCCACTTATGCATATTCTTTGTTCTGGTAAAGATGTGCCATATGGATCAATTTTTTGAACATCTGTTAACTTCATGTTTATACTGCAAAATGGTTCTGTTTGATTCATTTAAAGAGTAGAAGATCTCAACAGCTTAGCCTTGAAACTGATAGACCCACTCTTATGCCATTCTCATTGCACTGTAGTTTTATTCTATATAGTTTTGCTAATAAGGAAGTGTGTCCGGGTAGCCAAAGTGAGGAGACTCAGAGACGGAAAGTGCAGCTAATAAAATACTTTTAATTAAATAATAATCAACACACAAAACAAAAGGGCATGATGGCAAAATAAAAGACACAACACAGTCTAAACAATAACTAATAAACTCCCCCCCCCCCCCCTCCCCTCTCCCTCTCCCTCCCCCTCCTCCTCTCTCCCTCTCCCTCTCTCCCTCTCCCTCTCCCAAACACATCACCAACTAACACTCCCAACCACTCCCTTTTATACAGGTGCTGCAGCTAATTGAGCAATTCGCACCTCATAAGCTGCACACCTTTCATGCATTCCTCACACAAACTCATTCACTCAGATCCATACAGCAGACTCACATCCACTCTAAACACAAAGACAGGCTGCACCCTGTCACAGGGGGTTAATAAATATTTATTAAAATAATTAAAATAAAGTTAGAGGATGGTTTTGGATTCTCTGGTTTGGCTCATTAAAGTAATTGCTTAAATTATGTTGACTATCCCTATCTTTTTTTGTTCCAGACTTCAAATTCACCAGAGAGCAGTTTGTCTTAACCAACCCTCATACCTCCCAGTGTCCCCTGCTACCCAGACAACATTTTTCCCAGTCCATCTATCAGTGTCGAAGATTAGCAGCAGCTGATTAAGGAATGCATATGCTGTATAATCTTGCTAGAGTTGATGTATGCGATTTCTGTAATGGTGTTTAAATCTGTGTTTGACCTTCATTAAAGCTCATCTCCGAGCTGCAAAGGTCTTCCAAAAACAGTGGTGTTATAACTACTTAAGAAATAAAAATCTCCACACCGACAAAGGAATTCTAACAGGCAGATTCTAAGGTGACTTATTAAAAATTAAAAAAATTAAATAAAAAACTCTAAATCATATTGAAATTATTTCTGTGAATCATCCAGAACTTCAAAATGCTCAATCAGGATATTAAGTGAAAACTATACGAAACTAAAAGGTCTTATTTTCAAAGTGTGCCCTCTATTCGTTAACTATTTAAATATATACCTTGGTTTGGTTTTAGTTTTTAAAAATAAACAGTTGTTTTACCTAGGAGTTAATTAACAACTGGAGTAAACGCGTTGAAAATATGACCACAAATCATGCTCTGGTAGCTGCCTTCATTATATGACAAATACAGCAACAAAGCCTCTCACAGTGTGCCATGATAGAGCTTGCTTCATGACTTAAAGATGTCCCACAATCCTTTGAGATTTTACATTACAAATAATTACATAGTATCTGAACATATTTTAGTGTTTGGGCACATCCAAAACTTAGAACAGTTTGTTTGTTTTCTTTTATTTACATTGTCTACATTCCCAAAAAGCAGTAAAGTTAGTGATTACTTCCTTGCTGTGTCAGCATACCATCAAAGAATCTCCAAATGAATTGTAATCTGATCATTTTTACAGTATTTACTTTAGTCCCATCTTCCATTGTAATGTTTGGATATATTGTAATTTCTGGGGTATTAAGCAGCTACAGGCATAATTCAGAAATGAAGATTTTCAGAGTCCGAGAAGTAGTTTGCAAGTTATAGATTTAAAAGTTGAACCAATCCAGGTGTCATCACCACAATTTTTTTTGTTGTTGCTTATATCAATGGAAAGCAATGCTGCCATATTTATAAAAGTGTCAAACACCATTTGTTACCTTTGACAGGTTTGTAAATTTGGATTAGGGTCCAGAACAGCACAGGAAATTTTCAGCATGTAAAACAAATCTGACATGTAAAGGCAAGACAATCATTAGTTTGAGATGCAAAGCATTTGGTATTATTTTGGAGGCTTTTATCTGAGCAGGACAAATGGCTAATGAACAAGTTAAGGAATGTTAGGCATAGCTAGACTTATCTACTGGTACTTAGTTAAAGTACACCCATGAGAAATATGCCATATATTATATATATATATATATATATATATATATATATATAATATATATATATATATATATATATATATATATATATATAATAATAAGTGTAATGAACAACAAGATTTCCAGAAAATGTCGTTAGGATGATATACACATAATATATGCACCCCTTCATTCCCACAAGGACAGACCCATCACACCGGCTCATTTGAGTCTTCTATTATGATAGTTGATGGTGGCTCCAGTGTTCTTGAAGGGTGTAATGTGTTCTAGCAATACATGGTTTAGGGTTTACTTACCTGGTCTTGGGCTCTTCTGGTTGAAAAGAATGCCATTGACGGCAAAAAAGTTCTAGGCCTCTCTAAAATTCACAATGATCCAAAGGCATAAAGCTTGGCTACACCTGAGAGGAGAGGAGAAAATTATAAATAACAACCACAGCAGAGTCAATGCTAGTCGTGTGCAAAATAGAAATGCAATTAGCTCTGAACTGTTGAATGGTGTCAGCTGATAATATTTTACAGGCAAGGCCTTAGATCGACCTTAGATCGGCCTTAGATAATAGGCCACCGGCCAAAATGGTTAAAGGAGTCTTATCTGTGTGGGCAGCATCTACTGGAAGTACAAATGCCTCTTGGGTTTGTTTTCTTATGACTAACAAATTGCCTGAATATAGTGGCTATGTCAATATATTAACACTCATGGGAAGAGGGTGGGGGGGGTGGGCTTAAAATATGCTGACCTTTAATTCAAATGTGGTGACATGTAAAACTACTAGTGCAAAGGTTTGCTTGTAAGCCCCCTTATTGAAGGAAACTCTATCACTCCAGCTTACCTTTCAAACTTGATTACTAAGTGTGTCACATATTTCATACCCAGCCTTTGGGAGACGCCGACTCTTAGGAGACTTTTCATTTAGGCAACAAAGAATATGAAACCTTATCACTTTCTTTACTATCTCCAAAAGCGTCAATCACCAACCTTGTATGATATCAAGAGCTCCATACTGATGTTTGAAAAAGACATGCTTCTCTATTTTTTCTGTTCAACTGTGAAGGTGGTAATTACCCGTCCCTTAGGCAATATCTATACATATGACTATACATAAGCTCTTTTTGCACACACACAGCTCAAAAGGAAGCTGGAGTGGAGGTACTTACCATATGGGGAGCAGGGGTAGAAGGGCATGGTCTCCTTCGGGGGGGTTGGGGGGGGGGAGGTCTCTTGCACTTTGCCAAAGAGCTCACTCGTGGACACTTGGTAAAAAAGCACGCTGTTGGTCAGTCCGCAGGTCTTGATGGCATCCAGGAGATGTAGAGTAGTGTGTCAACATCAGCAGTGTATTAAGCCAAATCAAAGGAAATCTAGAGACAGGAATTAAATGTAAAGAAACAATATGAACGTAGAAAATAAAACTTGGTTATAGCTCCCAATTTCAAAGCTATGTGTATTTATGGATTTATAGTTTTACAAAACAAAGGAAGTGAAACGAATGCATTTTCTGTGTTTAATGAACTGCAGTATTTGCATATACTTGGAGCCGTTTGGTTAAAAAGTCATCAAGTATAGTGGAGTTCAGGCCTGGAAAATGCATATTAGAAGTATGTATCATGCATGCATCTATAACTTTAAACATATAATCATGAAATATACAATAATATAAAAATATACAAATGACTTGGCTGTTATTAGGAGAAAGACATCTACAACAACTTAATGAAGGTATGAGCCATTGTTAGGGTTAAAAGTATTTGGAATAGAGTCATACATTCTTACAACAGAAGAGAACATCATTCACAGATGAATAGTGTTGAGGGGGCAACTTTATTGCCTGCAGGGGACAGTTGATCAACTGTAGGCAGAATGCACACCCACAAACTGCTATGTATGTGAAAAACAATACGCACCATCCTTCTACAAAATGCACATCCTGCACAATTAAGGTATTAGAACAAATTCCTTTTTAAATTTTGGTTTAGTGAGCGAGTCTGGAATCTCTTGCTTATAACTCATTAAACCATTGTCAGTCATAAAACGTGACCCTATTTATATAAGCCCATATAATAACTGCATATGACATACATTTTGATGTACTGTATGCCACAGACTGAGACATATTTCAGCATCATTAAACATCATTAGGCTCCAGACACCTTATCTGTGCTCACACAAACTACCGTAATCTTGAGTAGAGTATAGCATTTCTAAAAAGTGGGGTATTTGACAGTTAAGAAATTGTTGCAGTTTAAACTCAGGATAAGGAATGCATAACTGCCAAGTCTCGATTTTGTCGGGAGATACCCAATATAGAGGGTGAATCCCCTGTCTCCTGCTGAGAAAACTCACAATAATTTAGATAGCCAATTGTTATCCATTTACCTTAAGTAAATTTTCTCAAACAAGCGCACCTACCCACCCCCCACCTGCCTGCTCCCTCGCTCTACAGGGGAACCAGTAAAAAAGGTATGTATATGTCTTAATTCCCCCAGTCTTTCAAATGCTTTATTTATAGATGCCAGCAATACCTACAAGTGAGGTCTACAAGAAAGCAGAGACTAAATTTATAGCCCTAACTGCAGGAGATCAGTCAGATACGAGCATTGAGACAGATGAGGAAAGGGCAAAGCTTACTCCTGATTATGGGGGGGGGGGACTGAAAGTGGATTTGAATTAGCCTTCAGGAAGAAATAGACGATAGGGAAAGGAGTGATAGTAAGGATGTTGACTATGTTCCACAGCCAGAAGTGCACAATGACACCAGTTCTGATGAATTATGTCATGAGTATTGCAGTTGGTAAGGAAGCCAAAAACAAAATCCAACAAAAAAATAAAAACATCTAAGTTTTAGCATGGAGAATGGTTGACTCAGAGCCTGTTAGCACTAAGTGGATGCCAACACCACCAGATAATGAAGATACACCTGACCAATATTTCAAAAAAATGTTTTTAGACAACATTTTTGATCACTTAGTTTAGCAAACAAACCATTATTCTCTGCAACCGATTGGATCATCTGTCAGTACAACTAGAAATAGAGCAATTCCTACAAATTCACATTTTGTGTGGGATAATACAAATGCCTTCTTATTGCATGTATTGGAATGAAGTCGTTTCAATCTGATTGCAGATGGAATGCCCTGGAACCAATCTGATAAGCTTCAAAATTCCATACATCTCAATGACAACAGCAACCTACTCCCTAAACACCACCTGCAATATAACCCACTCTTCAAAGTGCGTCTTTTCTAACATTAGTCAATGTCACAAAGATGGCCGAAGTGGGCGGCGTCAGAACCAGAAAAAGGAATACACACAGACAGGACAGATGATGTGAAGTGATGATGGCGCTTGCTTGCGCTGGTTTATTGTAAAATAAAAGGGTTTAAACAAACAGAAAACAGGACACGACACTCTACGCCAAAATAAAAAGACAAACAAAAACGGACTATACTTAACAAAACGGTGCACGGACAGACACACTGACAAACACGGTGAGTTTACATAAACAAGTATCATGCTGGTCCCACCAGCACGCAATAGCAATTGTTGTAAATAATTTCTCCTCTCTCTCCCATTCTCCACTCACCAAACACCCAACCCCGACTGGGTGAAAACATGTTGTTTTTATGCAGCTGTACCAAGACTCAATTGTTAATCAATCATTCAGTTGGAGTCTCAATACAACTGCACGTGAATTAATAAAAGTGCAATTCCCCGTGCTCACATATTATTACTTTTTACTTGCACGTGAAGTGCTGTGCAATCCTCGTGCCTAAATACAAATATACATTTTAAACACTTGTGTTACACAATCTCGTTTATATCCTGTGTACCAATGACTATACACCAACATTTAACACACCACATGCAACATATAACAGATAATATACACAGGGGCGGGCACTTTGTCACAGTCAAATAAATGTAAAAGCAAGTAGCCCATGCATTATTTCAAGGTGGCAAGTCTCTGAAGTGCAAAAGAGGCCGACCCTCCCTCGATTCCCTGGAAGAAGAGGCACCTAGATGCAAGGTTTCCCAGAGACCAGTGGATGATGTGAGACTTGATGGGATGGCTCATTGGCTTTAGCATGTGGAGGAAAAGCAGAGGTGTAAGCTCTGTATAAAGTCCTACTCCCGCATCCAATGGGAAATGTTGATTGGCTCTGTGTCTTACAAAAGACAGGAATTGCTTCAAAAACCTTGACACAAAGTAAAAACACTATATGAATGTTACAGTCAACTTAACATATATACTACTGGTCAAAAGTTTTAGAACACCCCCATTTTTCCAGTTTTTATTGATATTTAAGCAGTTCAAGTCCAGTGAATAGCTTGAAATGGTACAAAGGTAAGTGGTAAACTGCCAGAGGTTAAAAAAAAAAGTTTAGGTTACCAAAAACTGAAAAATAATGTATTTCAGAGTTATACAAAAAGGCCTTTTTCAGGGAACAAGTAATGGGTTAACACCTTACAGCTGTTCTGCAGCAATGGAAGTAAATTAAGCCTTGAAAGTTGGTGCTTACAATTCCTACATGTGTCCCAACTTTTGTTGATTACTTACAAACCCTCTGTCTGTATAAAATCAGTGTTGGAACAGACTGTGTTACTACAACCTCTTAAGCATTATTTGGACAGTACTGTACTGCAGGAAGTAGTACATTGCTGTCATAATGGCGAGAAAAAGGCAATTAACAAAGGAAGACAGACAGACCATTATAACCCTTTAGAGAAATTGCAAAGAAAGCCAAGGTGTCAGTGAGTACAGTTTCCTACACCATCAAAAGGCACTTGGAAACTGGAGGAAACTCTGACAGGAAGAGGTCTGGCAGACCCAAAGCCACAACAGAATAAGAAGACAAGTTTCTGAGAGTCAACAGCTTGCATGATAGGCGGCTCACAGGACAACAGCTTCAAGCACAGCTTAACACTGGTCGAAGTAAGCAAGTCTCAGTTTCAACTGTGAAGAGAAGACTTCGAGCTGCAGGTTTGACAGGTCGAGTGGCAGTAATAAAGCCATTGCTAAGATGGCAAAATAAGAAAAAGAGGGTTGCCTGGGCCATGAAGCACTGCCAGTGGACTATTGAAGACTGGAAGAAGGTCTTATGGACCGATGAATCAAAATTTGAAATCTTCAGTTCATTACGCAGGGTTTTTGTACGCTGTTGAGTAGGCGGAAGGATGGTTCCTCTGTGTGTGACACTAACTGTCAAACATGGAGGAGGAAGTGTGATGGTCTGTGGCTCTTTTGCTGGATCCAGAGTCAGCAACTTGCACAGAGTGAGTGGCACCCTGAACAAAAATGGCTACCACAGCATTTTGCAATGCCATACAATACCCTCTGGAATATGTCTAGTTGGTCAGGGGTTCATCCTACAGCAAGATAATGACCCAAAACATACCTCCAGGCTAAGTCAGAACTACCTTAGAAGAAAAGAACAAGACGGTGGGCTTCAAATCATGGAATGACCAACACAGTCTCCAGACTTAAACCCCATCGAGCTGGCTTGGGATGAACTGGACAGAAGGGTGAATGCAAAGCAACCTACAAGTGCAACACATTTGTGGGAACTTCTGTAACAGCATTGGGAAGAAACTATTTTGATAGAAAGAGTGTGTTCGGCTGTTATATCTGCAAAAGGTGGCTACTTTGATGAGTCAAAAATTTAGTTTAAATTTTGTTAAACAAAACGATTCCCTGATTTCTTTTTTTTTTTTATGTCCACATGTTTATTTGTTATATCATTTAATTTTAGAGTACATTGAGACATTAAACAACGTAAATTTCAATAAAAACTGGAAAAATTGAGGTGTTCTAAAACTATTGACCGGTAGTGTAGGTTTGGTCTTGATTGACAGGAAAAGTATATTACCGCTTTTTAAATTATTAATTAGTTCCCTTTGTGTTAACATCAATTTTTTTTTTTTTAGCAAACAGAGATAATAACGTTTTTGAGGAAAACATCCTAGTTGAATTTTTGTGCTTTTTAAAATTACAGTTATGTTAAACATGTTTTTTATTCAAATACTTCACATGTACTTTAAATTGCTTACAAAATCTTTAAAAAAAAATTACAAAAACAATTACACATGTTTTTACTTCAGTATGGCCCACTGATTCCAAATGAACTCATGTTGGAATTTAAATATAAAATATGTAGTTGCATTTTTTTTTTTTTTTTTCAAATTTAAAATATTTATTTTATTAATTTTCTGAGATCTAGCAATAAATGTGGGGTGGAAAGGGTTAAAACTAACTTTTAAAAAAACAAGTACAAATAAATACATAAATAAATATCTAACAATATACTTAATAATTTTACAGACCATATGTTAACATATTAGAAGATTAGAAAACTGGTCTACTATTTTGACAGGAGGGATCTTTCTTGTAGTTCTAAATCAGTACACTTAAGCAAGGTTAACTTTTCTTGACCTGAATACTGGTCTGCAGTGCTGAATGAGTTAAACTGGAACAGGCTATTTTTTTTGCATAAAAACAAAGCATATCAGCAATCATAATTAATGGGGAATGCTTCTCTGAAAGAGTGGTTAGTAAACATGGATACAGTTAATAAAATGGTTAAGTGAAATAAATGAGCCGTGGTTGTAATGTAGAAGCACAGACCTGAAATTTAGAGAGAGATATAAATGCATGTGGCTGCAAAAAGGTACATTTTTATTGGACACCAATTATCAAAGGAGAATACACTATTTTAAGTGTCTGTAGCAATGAAATAGCCAGAAGTTAAAAAAAAAATGGAAGTGAAACAGTACCTTGTTAAAAGGCAAAGTTGAATGTGAGAATCATAAACTACACCTGTTTACCAAATATGAAGACAATATCTCAACGTTTCCCTCTCATACAAAAACATTTTAAAAAAACATGGTCTCAAAATGGCAGCCATGTCAACATCCAGGTCAAGTTCACCATGTAAAGATGAAGTCAGAGACAAGTTTATGGAATTACTGACAGCAAAGGGTAGATTTTTCTTGTAATATACAATATTTTACATCCTACAAAATAATAGATTACAGTACTGAATATAAAACACATCTCAAAACTTTGTATGTATTATCTGAGGTGAGTATATGAAGTTAACCCCAACTACCCCCCCCCCCCCCCCCCCCCCCCCCCCCCCCCCGCACACTCACAGAATGAGAAAAAGGTCGGTTTCTGAGAAGTTACTCTTTCCAGCCAAAGACTTCATTAATGGAATGTACAGATACAGCCGATAAGAGAGCGAAGAACAGGAGGAGGAGCGGGAGAGATAAATCTGCTCATGAGAATCAGAACAGCCATAAAACTGTGTCAGAAAAATGTTACCTCCCCATTCTTTTTTTTCTCTTATCTTATTGTCCATTTATTATTAATTTGATGGGGAGGGGGAGATGTCAATTTTCTGTGGTGAGAGCCATTTATCTCACAGAAAAAAAAGAAAAACAAATATCTTCAAGCCTACTGCTCAGAGTTTCTCTGGTTTCTATGTGCCAAATGAGAAAGCAGGAGCAAGAAGAGCAGTCAAAAGAAGTCTCTGAAGCCCCTTCCAGAAGATCAAAGGTTTCTTTCCTTAAACATTATGGCACCATAATGGTTTTGCGGAGTCAGAAAGGCCTTTCAGCTTGAAATGTTGTAACTTGAATGATTAGTGACACTATAATAATTTGAAAGTTTGCTTACACAGAGAGATCCAGCTGTGCCAGAAGCTTTAAAAAAAGAATGCCAAAAAACACGAGTTGTGGAGCCACTAGAGAGTATTAGTATGGAGATGTAAAAAGATAGCCAATTCATTTTTCCCTTTTATACGTGCTCTGGGAAAAGAAGACTGAGAATAAAATGTGGGAGAGAGAATATGGCTTTTAGTTTTTAATAAGTACTTTTACAGTTTTAACTTCTTCCCAAAAATAATATGAAGATATTAAAAAAAAAAAAAAAAACTAAAATTTGAAAGCACACTAGAAGTCCAACGCAATCATATATATTTCTTCACAAAAGAGTCACTGGTGCACAACAATGCTTAATATTGAAGAGGTGCTGACCAGTATAAGGCAATTGTATGTAGTGAAGGTAGAGTCTCTACAGCAATCTGTAGCAAAAAAATCTTTGAGCCAAACATTCAATTTTAGTGGCTTACCAAAAAAGTTTCCGTAGGGACATTCATAGTCGCACTTTCAACATTTTCTTCTTCAAAGGGATTCAATGTGCAACTATTGCTGGTTTATATTCATCCATATATTCCTTATTTGTTTAAAAACAAACATTTTGACAAACTAACGTGTCTTCATCAGGTTCATATTAATTGTGAATTAAAGGGTGGCTTTACATTTAAACCAATCAATTTAACAACTAGTTAAATATCTCATATGTGCCTCAGTTAGGTCATTTGCTTAGGCAATAAAGCATTGACTAATAATTATAAGAAACAATCTAAACATCATCAAACAGCAATTTCAAAATTGACAAGTTAATTGCACAGAACAATTAAATGACAAGTCGTCTTTAATGATTTAAGTAATATAAAGAGGTTTTACAAGTACAGCGATCAGTTAAGCAGACAATCAATTATCTACTGTGTATTCATTAATTTAGTTATTCCATAAATAATTAAATAACCCTTATAGGAAGAGTATACTATTATTTTATTATACAGACTTGAAGTCAACAAGTTCATTATCCCAAACTTCAAAACAGAAGTTAATCAATCATGTATAGCTTACAACCATCAATGTAAAAATGAAACACAGGCATTATCAACAGAACACTAATTAAATGAACAAAATACATTATCAGTAATCAACATATCAAATCTCAGTTAATTTTATCCATTGATCAATTAAGTAGCAGTTTTACAGTAGACATTCCTATGAATAAATAGACATTAACCTTAACAACAGTAGTTGCACATTGAATACTTTTGAACTTATGAGATACATATATATTATATATATATATATATATATATATATATATATATATATATATATATATATATATATATATGTATTAATATAGGTTTCCAAAGGGTTATAGAGCACTGGATTAATCAATCAAGTAATATTTAATTCATGTTTGTAAAATAAAAATGAAAAGCATGGCAATTCATAATGATTAATCGACATCTACTGTATATTTGAAATATTGGCAAATTGATGCATCAAATCACAAACATTTTTCTCAAATTAGTACCGATACATACTAGAAGAAAAGCAATATTAGACAAAGCCTTTGTTGCATGAGTGTTGGAAAATGATCCTCTCCTCTTTCAGCTGTAAAATATGTCAGCAAACAAAGATTACTGGTTCAATTTCACAGAAAATTGTTTTTTTGTTTGTTTTTTTTATTTTATTTAAGAGCTGATTTATAATCCTAAGAAGCGACTAATGATGTAGAACAAACTCCTACCAGGGAAGGTCGACTGAGGTTAACAAACTGCTGCCTCACATTCTTCACCTGCTGGCTTAGACACGGCAGCTGTAGTGAAATCCTGAAATATTGGGTTAACTTTTCCCTCCACAGTCCTCTCCACCCTTGCAAATGCTTTCCTTGTCTGAACCGAACAGGGTTGATTTAAAAAAAGGTCAGTCCCTCACACATGTGATTAATTTGGTATGTAAATGACAGCCTTGTCATATACTGTACATATTGTATCATATACATCTGAATATATTTTTACGAATGTCAGTTTCAGGTCAGTACTGTATCCAAGAGTGTATAAACTAACAATGCTGAATGAGTAACAGCCTCAAAAGTGAGGACAGTGGGTTAATCTGGCAAAGAACTTAATCTGGCAGATTTAAACGCTTACATTCTCTGAAGTTGTACTATATGTGGTAGTAATCATTGAGGAATGGTCATAGAGCATCACAGAATCACTGTCAAAGTACTGCTGTCCTAGTTACAGTAGTTTAAAATGCATTGCCCAAACCCTGTACCCAAATCATTGGTTAACGGATTTAAGGGTAAAACATATTTGTTCCAGGACCTGGAGCAAATGTATTGTTGAGTTATGGGTGTACAGTAGGGACACAAGCCGCTTTCCTAATTTAGTATAGTGTCACAGGGAAGACGTTAATGGATTCGCTCTGGTGTACCTGCTGAACTTTGAGTTGATGATACCAATTACAGCTTTATAGTCCTGTCATTCACCTAAATATAGATTAAGCCTTCTTATTTCATAACACAAAATGTACATTTACAAGCTTTCTTTATGCACCTCAGGTTAAACTACACAAACAAAACACACCTTATTAAATGTAACATGTTTTTATTTGACATTTTCATGAGCACGTTGTACTTTGCTTGATCTAGAAACTCTTAATCCTTAGAAATGTCAAGAATTATGAAAAAAAAGCTACTAAAATTGTGGCACATCCACACCACTGCAAACAGCACTAAATTAAATGACCCTTGATACTGACAGTCTTGCAAAACTTTTAACTTTCAACTGAAGAGGCATAGAATTGATTCCATTTATCTACCCGACACCCCAAAGCCTGGCCCGGAATAAAGTTAAACACAGTCAATTACTTTTATTTCATTCTCACATAAGAACAGATTGCATACAGGGATTCAAGTTGTATGTTCCTGCATAAATTGCATGACAACAGATACAAATAAGTATCTGTCATAATATGAGCAGCATATAGTACAGTCAGAGTGAAACTAGAAAGCAATCAGTTCAAGTGCTTGGGATTTTTTTAGAAGGTAGAATGAATAAAAGCCACATTGGGGATTAAAAAGCAGCAGAGTAGCTGGATCCTGAAAGGTTTGACAAGTTAAATCAAACAAATTGTTCTAATGCTTGCATTCTTCGTAATTATGTAACTATTGTTATTTCACCAGCACTGCTGAAGTTTGAAAAGGCTGGATCCAAAGCCTGGGGCCCTTAGGTCAAGTTCTGACAGATATTGTTCTTTACTTGGCTGTCTGGGAACTTTGCCAAGTCTTGTCAGTATTGGGGGTCCACAGCCAAGTAAATACACAAAAATAATAATAATAATAATAATAATAATAATAATAATAATAATAATAATAATAATAATAATAAAGTTACATGTATACATGTATTTTTATTACAAAGTTTTCTGTGATCCAGACTTGGGGCTCAGAGGAGACATTTAAGTCTATCATGAGCTGCAGCAAACATTTTTTGTTTTTTTTGTGGAAGGTGGAAGGTGGAAGGTGGAAGGTGGAAGGGGGGGGCTTATTTGTACTTAAAAGAAAGTTGTAAAGCAGAGTAGAACACAGTTTTAATCTTTAATTGCAGGTGTAGTTTAACAAATTGAAAAGGTTGAGACCCTAAATGTAAAATATTATACTATTCTACAGTACTGTTTAAATTTAGGATTGTTGGCAATACTGTTATATAATATTGTTTTAGTTTTTCTTTATTTCATACGTCTAGCACAAATGAACTGTCTAAGGTCTTTAGATAAAAAGAAAATAGACAAACTAAGTGCTCTGATTGGCTGATAGGAAAATTAAGAGTTTTAAATTGAGAGAATTTGCTCTGGCCCAGTAGCTGTGAGTAAGTTATCTAATAAGCCTACCTAAAATGATATGGGACAGTAGAGGTGTGTTTTAAAACAAGGATTACAGAAAATAAAGGCACAAATAATTTATACTATCAGGATTTTTTCCAAGTATGTCAATTAATTAATAAATGCCAATTATATGAAAGGTGAAACATAAGGGCATTGTGAAACACCAGGTAGCAAACTGAATTGTAGGCTGCAGGTGTAAATTTGTAACAAGATTAGATTTTACAGACTGATTTTGACGGTGCAATTGGAAATTATACAACCACATCATAATTAAAGAATAAGTAACTATAAATGTAATTGTATTTATTTTTTCACCTTTGTCTTTCAATTCTGCTTGCCGGATAATAATAATATGAAGACAGTGAGCCCAGCAGAGTTAAAAGATAACCACATCATGTGATTCTTTGGAAGGAAGAAGTACATTACTTCAAAGAAGTCACAACTAGAATTGTACAAGCACAGACAATGCCAGGTGGATTCTTATAGAGACACAAATGATTAAAGTGCAATATCGAAGCAGCATAACCACTTCACAGTCATTTTAAACATCAAAAAAGAAAGTGATTCATTAATGCTCTGACACTGGCATCTTTGTTTATTTTCTTTTGGAAACCATATGAATTGTAATTTAATTTATCCACTTAGTGAGCAAAGCATGACAAATTATCTACACCAGTTAAAGATAAAGAATGAGTCCCCCAAAATAGTAAGTCAACCAAACAAACAAAAGTCTTACTCCATGTGGTGGTGCTGAGTGATGGTGAGGTTTTCAAGAGGCAATCAGGAAGCAAAAGGGTAATTGCAATCAAAACTTTTATTAAATGTTAAAGTGAAACCTCAAAATAAATAAACTATTTACAAAAATAGCATCCAGCAGACAATTGAACAGTTGTGTTTTTAACACAGACCCAATAATCTAGGTCACTGCAGAGAGCCTACATCAGGCCTCTAGCCACTGCCCCTGCCCTTCCCACCAAGGGCCGGGGTTTCCATGCAGCTTAGAAAGTCATCACTCTCACACAACAGTCATTTATGTGAGGTAGCATGCAAATACCATGCACATTCCATGCTCCATAGCAAGCCTGCGTCTAAAACAGTGTATGACTTTAAGGGGTGGGTAAATATCTTCTCACACTAAAAAGCTGCACATTTGGCCAATAACTTTTCTTTTTAAATGGAAACATGTCCTGACATCATAATCATGCTTTCAAGACTTCAGAACTGAAAATCCTGTTTTTGAAATAAACATGCACAACTTTATACTGTATGTAAAGGCCGTGCCACCAAGCAATCCTTTATTGTCTGAGAGCTGCTGGAAGTAGCCAAGACATATCCTGAAAGTTCTACCAAAATAGCAATATAAAAAGGTGAGACTTATTTTTCTTTTTCCATGGAAATTGCCCCATGTCAACCACTCTCTGGTGGCATCTACAGAGTACAAACAATTAAGTCTGTTTACTTCCCTTTAAAAAATAAATGTCCTTCTCCTCCCTTTTTAAATGTCTCTCACAGTTAGTAATTTAAGAACTTGGTACTGGCAACATAGCAGCCTTGGAACTGGCAACATAGCAGCCTTGGTACTGGCAACATTGCCTCCCATCAACCCTTTAAAGTCCCTGTTCTTGGCCCAGGACTTTGTGTGGTACTTTTGGGCTTTTAAAGAGGGAGGTGGCCATTGAGGCCATTTGTGGAAACGTGCTTGCACGGGTGGGTGGGGGAGGGGGGGGGGGGGGGGGAGTATGTGACAATTGTTCCCGCCCCTGTGTATATTATCTGTTATGTTGCGTGTGGTTTGTTAAATGTTGGTGTATAGTCATTGGTACATGGAATATAAACGGGTCTGTAACACGAGTGTTTAAAATGTGTATTTGTATTTAGGTACGGGATTGTACATCACTTCACGTACATTTAAAGTAGTTAAAATGTGAGCACGAGGTTGCACATAATTAATTCACGTGCTGGGATTCAAGTGAATAATTAATTAGTAATTGAATCACAGCACAAGAGTATATATAGATGCACATTTTCACATACTCGCGGTTGGGTGTTCGGTGAGTGGAGAACGAGAGAGAGAGTAGGAGAATGATAATTTCAATTGATACTTGTTTATTTAACTCACCATGTTTGTTTGTCGATCTGCTCACCATTTGTAAAGTGTTAGTCCGTTTTTGTTTGTCTTTTTATTTTGGCTAATGTGCCGTGTCCTTTGTTTTTCGTGTTTGTTTAAACCCTTTTATTTTCAATAAACCGGCGCAAGCAAGCGCCATCATCATTTAATTTCATCCATCCTGTCTGTGTATTTCATTCCTTTTCCTGGTTCTGACGCTGCCCACTTCGGCCGTCTCTGTGACACGTGGTGTCCTGCGTGGGATTTAACAGCACCTTCAAGCATCAGAACAGGAGAGGTTTTTTGTGTGAAAAAAAAATAAAAATTGGAAAAGGTGGCCAGAGGAAGCAGCAACCTCCCCAGCAGCCAGAGCAGGTGCTCTGGTGTGAGATGACTGCGTCCAGGGAAATTTGGGACGAGGACCTGGATGCATTTGTGGAGGCTTGGGAGAGCCAGGGGGGATGGTGCCTCCTGTACAAGAGATACAGGCATGGAGTGGCTCCTGGATACAGAAGGGGGGCAGTTTCCATGCCAGTAGCCAGAGCCAGAGTGACTGGAGGCCCAGGAGAGGAAGGTGAGGAGGAGGCAGGGAAGAATGCCTGCTGGTGTCGCCTCCAGTGCCAGAGGGAGAGGAGCCATCTCCAGCGCCAGAGGGAGAGGATCCATTGCTGCCGTCTCCTGCGCCAGAGGGAGAGGTCCCACCGCTGTCTTCAGAGCTGCACCAGTCCCCTGCAAGTGAGGGAGAGCAGCACCAGTCCCCTGTAACAAGGGTAGACTACCCGCTGCTTTTACCTCCATTGCCAGGAGACTACGCGCCGCTCCCACCGCCAGGAGACTACACGCCTCTGCCACCTCCACCGGCAGGCGCAGAGCAGCAGGAGCTGCCTCTGCCTCCGCCACCTCCACCGGCAGGCACAGAGCAGCAGGAGCTGCCTCTGCTTCCGCCACCTTCACTGGCAGGAGACTACACGCCTCCGCCACCTCCATCGGCAGGAGCAGAGCAGCAGGAGCTACCTCTGCCTCCTCCACCAGCAGAGGGTAAATGCCTGCTGGGTCCGTCCACCAACAGAGGGTGAATGCCTGCTGGGTCCCTGTCCACCAGCAGAGGGTGAATGCCTGCTGGGTCCCTGTCCACCAGCAGAGGGTGAATGCCTGCTGGTATCACTTCCCCCACCGGCAGAGGGTGAATGCCTGCTGGTATCACTTCCCCCACCAGCAGAGGATGAATGCCTGCTGGTATCACTTCCCCCACCATCACAAGGAGAGGAGCTGGAGCTGCCTCTGCCTCCATCGCCATCAGGGGGAGAGGAGCAGGAGATGCCTCTCCCTCCACCAGAAGGACCAGGTCTAGATGCTGGCAGTCCTCAGCAGCCCTTGCCCTTGTAACCGCCCGGCCGCAGAGCACGGGGATTTGCACTTTACTAATTCACATGCAGTTGTATCGCGACTCCAATTGAATGATTGGTTAGCAATAGGGTCTCTATACAGCTGCATAAATGCAGCATGTTTTCACCCACTCGGGGTTATGTATTTGGTGACTGGAGAATGGGATTGGAGACAGAGGTAAAAATAATAATAATAATAGTAATCATTAAAAACAGAAGCTCACAGTGTTTTGTCTGTATAGTCCAGTATGTTTGTCTTTTTGTTTTGGCTGCCAGTGCCGTGTCCTGTTTTTGTCCTGTTTTATTTTATAATAATAAACCGCGCAGCAGCGCATCCATTTATCATTTCATCTCGCAGTACTGTACTTCTTCTGGTCTGACATCCCCACTACAGCCATCTTTGTCACAGGGACATAGAGCACTCCATAACGCTGCTCGATTGCCACTTTTCAAGCATGCACTTCGAGAAAGGTGCACAAAACTCGCTGAAACTATGATTAGCTAGTGCCTCCTTGCTGTCCTCTTGCCCCAGACAAGAAGAGCATCTGCCATGCTTATCCTCAAAAGGCAGACTGGCCTTGCCTGTGTCACAGAGATAAAACCCAGGCATGTGTACAGCATACAGTTGCTGCCTCAATCAGCACATAGATATCGATCGTGCAGGTCAAGACCCAAGCGGGACCGGTGATTTGAGCACCATCAGTAGCGGACTGGAACTGGATCGGTACCTCAAACATATTAGGTTGGTTCAGTACTGGTTTGCTGTATTTAACACCTGGTCAGTACTGGTTCAGGACCAGTGTGGTACTGTTTCGGTGGTATCTGCACCATATAGAATAGGGTTGGTACAGGTTTGGTGACTAGGATCAGGTCAATACAGCATTCGAACCCGGGACTGCACTGGGTCAGTTCATTTAGCACCAGGTCGGTACAGTACGGTATCGGAACCATACTGGAACAATACTGGGTCGGTTCGGGGACTTTAGCTCGGGGTCGGTATGGTACGGTACTGGGTCGGTACCGGATCGGTGACTTTAACACCAGGTCAATACAGTACAGTACAGTAGTCATGCCCACCTGTACAAGCCTCTGGCAAAACCACTCAGTCAGTCACCACACAAACGAGAATGAGGGAAGCCTTCGTAATAGGGATGCTAAAGCTATGTGACAAAGTGGCTGAGTGAGAACAGGTGCAGGAGTGATGCAGTGCAGTAATTAAACAGACAGTGTCTTGTAATCCAGTTTGGAAAAATTGTGTTTATTTTTATTCCATAATTCCCCGGCAATACACAACAATGTGTACTGCACAGGGTAAATAATAACAGGATTGTGGTGCCAATTAATAAGCACAATATCTGACCCACAATAATATATATAAGGTCATCAGTCCTCGGTGCATGCAGTAGTGCTCGTGGTGGATGATATAGGTTATTTAGTGACTGTTGGTGAAGTGTCGTTCCAGCTTAGTGCTGACCCTAGGCAACAGCTCCAGAACTGTGCTAGCTGTCTGTTTATGTGCAAGACAAGAAAAGACAATTACAATGAGAAAGGCTAAAGGAGACATTTAGCCAAATCTACAGTATATTCCATTGCCGGTATTGTGTAAATTAAGAGAATTTCCTAAACAAATAACACAAAATGTGATGTTGTGCTTTCTTTTAGTATATCTGAAATAAAATACAATGAAAAACCTTAAATAGTTTTAAAATAATCTCTTAAAGCTGGTAATGTTTATCAGTCATTTTTTTTGGTCAATCTAATTTTAGTCATGAGTATTAACTATTACGTACAACAAACACTTTATTGATATGGTAACAAAGATTTTATTAACTTATTATTGGTGTTCTTAATCTAATTACTGTTGGTGAAATACAACACATTAATAAAGTCAATGAAACAATTAATACATGGCTTACACTGCACTTATTATTTAAAAACATTATTGTTAAGTCTCCACTGAATGTTTTATTGAACAGCATAGTTTTGAATGATTACCTGCATAAAGATACACACGTTCTGTGTACAGCTTTAGAAACCCCCGACAAAATTATATTTATTTCCTTGCATTGCCAGACACTTTTGTAAAAACAGATCATATTTTATCAGACACTCCTTTACATTCACGTTACAACCACTACAAAGTTCAAAGAGGTCAGTAGCAACCCACTGGTTGTTAATAGTCTTGAGCCAGACGTTGTGATTCATCCTGTTTGGTTTTGAAGTCTCTTACTCCTACTTAACCTACAACCAAGTCAGATTTCCATAAAAAGTCAAGCAAATGAAGGGACTCAAAATGTCAACATGACTGTACCAAATTTTTGTAATGGAGTAAATTTCTTATAATTACAATTGCGTAAAACTTTATCATATACTGTATGTTCACTGGTTGAATGAAAAGCAGTACACTCCAGTCTGTAATTTTATTACAGACACAAAGCAAAATGTGAACTCACTACGACTGTACATGTGACAAAATTGTATTATTGACACCAATGGTTATTTAATTATTTCCCCTGATAAGTACCTGGATTAAAGTTTTACTAAACTACACTGGATGCGAAAATATACAAAGGCAAAATATACCCATCTCAAATACATCTCAGATTGTTCTGCACAGAGGCAATCACCCTGGATTGATTCATCCACATCCACTTGATTACAAATAATTTAGGGGGATTCCCATACTTTCAGCTAATGCTTTCATCACAATACTGAAGAGGTTTCTGTTGTATCATACAATTTAAGATTCAGTGTTTTGTATTACAGACATAGCAACAAATTTCATGTAACAGGATAGCGTTAGGGCTCAGTCTGCCTACTGGCAGGAACTAGACCCTAACACCTAACACAGAACGCTGCAGTTTAAGCGTGTATGCCCACGTTGATTTAACTAAAACAAACATGGAGCCAAATCAAAACGTTCAAACAAAAAAGAGTAAACATAGGCTGGGCAGTAGCCTTCACTATCAAATTGCAAAGCAGTACAAACGCTCACACTCACATTCACATTCACACTCACACTCACACTCACACTCACACTCCTAGCTCTCACTGAAACCTGGATCTCCACTGATAACATAACTACTTCAGCTGCCCTCTGGACGGGGTGGGGGAACAGGACTTCTGCTCTCTCCCTCCCTGCTCTTTACTGCCCCCCCCCCCCTCCTCTCTGTTAGCACCTTTGAGTTTCACGCTATTGAAATCATCTCATCTTATCTACCACCCTCCTGGACCTTACTCACTTTCTTGATGATCTTAATTTCCTCCTAACCTCTTTCCCCACTCCCTCCACCCCTGCTATGCTATTTCGAGACTTCAACATCCACCTCTCCAACCCTAACCATTCTGCTGGATTCCTTCCCCTTCTTCACTCTTTTGCCTTCTGTCTCTCCACACCCACCCTCCCCCACTCACACGGTGGGCCGTCAACTGGACCTCATCTCCACCAGGGACTGCTTGCCCCCTGCCCTCTTGGTCATTCCTCTCGATATCTCTGATCACTACTTTGTCTCTTTCACTCTGTCGCTCCCATCCATTCCTGCTCCACCAACCCCCTCTGTTACTTTCTGTTGAAACTTCAGTTCCCACCCCCTCTGTCTTCTCCTCTGTTGCTCTCTCACACCTCCCCCCATCGACTCCTTCTCCCAATTGTTGAATTGCCTCCTTCTCTTTCAAAATCACAGACATCCACAAACTCTTTACTATCTCGCCTCTTTTCCCACCCACACTGTCCTCTGCTAGCTCACTCCCCATCACCCTCTGCAACCCCTAATATTCTACCCTCCTTCTCCTCCTTCCAGTCCCTCTTGGACTCCGGTCTTTGCTCCCTGCTCCAAAAGCCACAAACCCAACACATGTGTGCTGACCCCTTCCACACCCACCTCTTCTAGGCTGCTGCCCCTAATCTACTCCTTTTAATCTCCTCTCTTCTCAACACTTATCTGCTCTCTGGCCGTTTCCCTTCTGCCATCAAACAGGCCTGCATCACCTCCGTCTGGCCTACAGAAGTTGAACCAAGGCAGTCCATCTTCAACAATGAGCCTACAATCTTTCCTACGTCCACCCCTCCCCCCGTCCCCCTCTGCACACACACACACGCACAGGGTGTGTGGAGCCCACTTTGGCAGGGTCACCACACCAATGTTTTGGAGCTGCAGGCAGTTTATCTGGCCTTGCATATTTTTTTGCAGGATGTTCATGGGACAACACTATAAACCACAGTGGCCTCAGGTCTCCCAGTATCCATCACGTGGACCACAAGCTTTTGATCTGGGCGCTTGAGAACCTCCTCTTACTGGGCTATACACCTACCCAGGGTGATAAATTGGCCGGCGGACCTCCTCTCAAGGGGAGTTCTCAGCACCTCAGAATGGGCCTCATCTAGGAGAGACTCGGGAGAGCAGAGATAGATCTTTTTGGCTCCCAGAATTTAACCCACTGTCTATTTTGGTTCTCCATAACAGGAGGTGGGGACCCACTGGCGATAGATGCCTTAACACACCAGGGATTGAGGCAACTGTTATGTGCCTTCCCACCACTCGCAATGCTCCCTCTGTGCCTGGAGAAAATCGGACACGACCTGGCCAGGGTGCTATTAGTAGCCCCTTATTGGCCTATGATCCTGATACAGCTCTTGAGTGGCCAGCAAAAGAGACTGTCCAAGTGTCGCGATCTGCTCAGTCAGGCACGGGCGACCTTATGGCATCCTGACCCATCGAGCCTACAACTCTGGGTTTGGCGCTGATCAGCTGCATTTAAGCTGTCTAGGTCTGTTTAATAGGGTTATTGACACCCTTGAAAATGTCAGAGCAGCTTCCACGTATTTCCAGTATGGGTACAAGTAAGGTGTATTTCAGTTGTGGTGCCTGCCTCAGGGTTTTGACCCCACGACCTGTACCATGGCAGCTATACCTGTTTAACGAGGGAAAATCCCCCTCAATGTTAAAGGTCTACTTGGCAGCTATTTCAACTTGCCATGTCAAGATTAACTCCCCAGGAGCTCACTTCCTGGCAGGGCAATTTTTAAAAGGAGCTCGGCGGCTTCATCCACCTACGAAGGATATTGTTCCCCACTGGAGGTTTAACATAGTGCTTGATGCATGCATGAAGCTTCCATTTGAGCCCATGTATTCAGCTGAGCTGAAATTAGTATTGCTCAAAGGGGCTCTCTAGCTTGCAATCATCTCCGCAAAGTGGATGAGTGCGATGCAGGCATTTTCAATTGCGAAAGCCTGCTTAATTTTTTCAGAAGGCAAGACAAACACTATCTCAGCATTCTATGTCAACCAGTCTGTGGAATTGGAGGTTTTCAATCTACCTCCTTTCCATTCTGATGGAGAGTAGCAGCTCCATACACTCGGCTGTGCGAGCACTAGCGTATTAGGTTAACAGGACAAAAAGTTGGAGGCAGTCCAAACAGCTTTTTGTCTGTTATGGGGAGAATTCCTATGGTCAAGCCCTGTGGAAGCAGCTGCTCTCCAAGTGGATAGCAGACACAGTCAGGACTGCCTATGAGTAGTCAACTTGCCCCTCCAGAAAGGCTCACTGCCCATTCCACCAGCGGTATGGCAACTTCACTGGCTTTATTCCAGGGTGCATCAAGGACATTTGCAATGCAGAGGTGTGGGCTACTCCCCAAGCCTCTGCAGATTGAATGTCATTGTTGCTCAAAACCCTGACTTTGGAACTAGAGTGAGTTTTTATCTCAATTTTTCTGCACTAGCTACTTATTACTAAGGTTCTGTATGGTAACACACAAGGCACAAGGCAGCCGACATTCAGCCGATAGAACCTGGCAAACATATGGGAGGAAGCCCACACTACTGCACTGCATATGTCCTGGATGGAAGCACCGTGGAACAATGCCCATGAAGTCGACTGACCCTTGGTGGAATGGCCAGTGAGCTTCTCGGGCAGGGGCAGATTGGCTAGTTCATACACAGTCTGTACTGTGCCTGTTAACCATTTGGACAGACGTTGTTTAGACAGAGCCTGTCCCTGGGACTTCGCCCCATAACAAACAAATAGCTATTCCGACTGCCTTCAGCTTTTAGTTCTCTCCACATAATATGATAACGCCCACACTGGGCAAAGCATATGGGGCTGGCATTCTTTGTCAGACTGGAATGGAGGGGGATGGAAAGCCTCCAATTCCACAGACTGATTTATGTGGAAAGCTGAGATGGTCTTCTGCAGGAAAGCTGGGTTAGTATGATGGCTGACTTTGTTTTGGCCTCTGAAAAAATTAGACAAGCTTTTAAAATTGAAAATGCTTGCATTTCACTCACCCGCTTAGCGGAGGTGATCGCAGGCAAGAAAGCTGTCTTGAAAGTCCCAAAAATTTAGCTCAGCTCAATGCATAGGCGCAAATGGAGGTTTTGACAATGCATTAAGCACTATATTTAACCTCCAGCAAGAAATAAATACTTCACCAGTGGCCTAAGCCACCAGGTGCCTTTTAAAAGTTGCCCCACCAGAAAATGAGCTCCTGGGGATACCAAATCAATTTTTACATTGCACACCGAAATGGCTGCCAAATAGACCTTTAGAGCAGAGGGGGATTTCCCTTCATCAAAAAGGTCCTGTAAAAATTGCAGTATAACTGCCATAGGGCATGTCGTGGGTTCAAACCCATGAGCCAAACACCACGTCTGGAACACACCCCTAGCATTTTATAAGATGTCAATCACCCTGTTTGATAACCCCAGATGGCTCAAATACAGCCGTTCAGGGGCCAAGCCCAGAGCTGCAGGCTCAATGGGTTGGGGTGCCACAAAGTGCCCCACATCTGGCTGAGCAGGTCGTGGCGCATCGGCAGTCCCCACGGCTGGCCACTCAGGAGCTGCATCCGTGAGGAGAATCTGACTGTCCTGGGCCAGACAGGAATATTAGTTGCATCCTGGCCCGGTCTTTTCTGATTTTCTCCAAACAAAGAAGGAGCAGTGCAAGTGGCAGTAACACGTACAGAAGATGTGCTGGCTATAGTTGTGTCATTGCGTCTATCCTCAGAGGTCCTCCTCCGTGTATGGAAAACCACAGGGGACAATGTGTCGACTCCCAGAAGGCAAAGAGATCCACCTCTGCCCTCTCGAATCTCTTTCACAGGAGGCTGACTACCTTGGGATGGAGTTTCCACTCTACACCTTTGGGGAGCCCCCTCGTGAGGAGGTCCACTGCCCAGTTGGTCACTCCTGGCAGGTGAACTGTATAGAGTGATAGCAGGTTCATTTGTGCCTACAGCAGAAGAATGTGGGCCAAAGGGTGGAGACCGAGTGACCGCAAACCACTCTGGTGGTTTATGTAGGACATCACATCATCTGATGGGAGGACCAGCTGGTCATCTACCTCCTCTGAGGCAGCGATAGAGAGCATGTCATCTATCTCATCAGTCACCGCCTGCAAGGGTGCAGACGGAGTGATCAGTGACACTACTTGTAGTGACAGTGGAACTGAGCACTCTTTCAAAAGCTCTGCAAAGATTGCTTGCTGGTTTGAAATCACTTTCCAGATCTTATTGATCTGTTCACTGCCTGCCGAACATGATTGGTGGGCTTTCTTCCTCCTCCGTTCTGGAGGGAGGGAAGGTGAGGGGGAAGTGTAGGAAGACGGTGAGGAACGAGAGGTAGAGCTAGATATTGGGCTTTTTCTAGTTCTATTCCAACCCACTTTCTGGACAGGACCACGAGAAGGAGGGCCAGCTTCACAGGTGGAGCGCACTGATACTGAACGGTGCATAGGCATGAGGGATCGTTCCCTAGAGTGACGTGCTACTCGGTTCTCAAGAGTACGTTTCTTGCATGCTGCACAGTTATCACACAAAGTGATGTCTGTCAAAGCCTTCTGCGCATGCTCGGGTCTGAGGCACACAATGCACTCTATGTGTAGTACCTGCACACAGTACTTTATGCTTGGTACTGACTCACTATGCCGACACTAGCACTCAGTACCGACGCAATCGGTTCCGACGTTCGGTACCAAAACAGTAACCTCGAACTCGCAAACAAGATCGGAGGTGATAAATCGCAGTTACTGCAAGTGGCACATTAGCAAGGATGCCCACATGCAAGTCAGCCACTGGCTAAACTGCTTAGTCAGTGCGAACACCAAACCAGCAGCAGCCTGCACCGAAACAGTAACCTCAGTCCCTAAGGATCAGGGGCGACGTGTCGCAGTTACTGTATGTGATGCCCACCTGCGAGTCAGCCACTGGCTAATTCTAAATTCACGCACGAAAATAGAAAAAGCCTAGAACTGCTAGCAGAAACTCCTACAACCTACTCAGAAATATATTTATTTATTAATTTCTTTTAATTACCTCTCTGTAACAAAAACACATAAAAGCATTAAAAATGTACCGGTGGAACGAAAATGAAACCACAAGGTCCACAGAATATTGTTATATTCATCTAATGTATATAATACACAATAAATTATAAGAAAAAAACTATAATTATATACTCCGAAGGAGTGGGTTAGTCTAACGTACTATGATCCTTGGAAGGAGCAGCTAACTGAGCCGTAGGCTTCCCACTGCACACAAGGCCGCGTTGGTACTAACTTAGCACAGAATAAAAACAACAGAATATAGCTTGAAATAATTTTATACTTCAGCAATGCTGTAATAATAATAACAATAATATATAGCAATAAAACAAGTTAAAAGCACTAATAATAGCTATTTAGAGAAGAAAGATACACTTATCTGCTCTCAGGAGTAATCAGTACGGCTGATTGGAACTGTTGGAGTGGGGATCATTCTGCAGTGTTATTGTTTTGTTTTGGTCTGCAAACCAGCCACGTTAGTCCAGATACCATTGCTGGCAGAGGGGTGGTTCTTTTTGTTTAGATTTAATAAACACAAATTTTTGGGAGAAAGTACTGTTTGGACTGTCAATTTATTCACCACACCACTCGCACCTGTCACAGTGTCTTAAAGGGAAACACCCATTTCTAACGGTTAATATTCCCTACTTAAAAGCGAACCCTCCCTGGATCCCTCCTACCTCCAGAACTACCATCCTGTCTCCCTTTTCACGTTCTTTTCTAAAACCCTTGAGAGTGGTACACTGCAAGCACTCTGCTTTCCTTTCAACACATTCTCTGTTCGACCCCCTCCAATCTGGTTTTCGCCCAGCACACTCCACTGAAACTGCTCTTCTCTCGCTCACTAATTCTCTGCTCTCTGCCCGTGCAGTCTCCCTCTCCTCTGTCCTACTTCTCCTCGACCTCTCTGCAGCCTTTGAATCAGTCGACCACTCTATTCTCCTGTCCTCCCTCGCTGACCTGGGACTCTCCGGCACTGCTCTTGCCTGGTTCTCCTCGTACCTCGCCAATCGCATGTACCAGGTGTCCTGACAGGCTCACCCTCTGCCTCTTGCTCTCTTTTGACCAGGTGTCCCCTATGGCTCAGTCCGAGGACCTCTCCTGTTATCTCTCTACACCCACTCCCTGGGTCCCCTCATATCCTCCCGATGGCTTCTCGTATCATCTCTATGCTGATGATGCCCAGATCTTCCTCTCCTTTCTCCCCATCTGACCCAGACATTACCTCTCATATCTTATCCTGCCTCTCTGCCACCTCCTCCTAGATGCACCCGCATCATCTCAAACTCAACCTCTCCAAATCAGACTCCTTTTTCTTCCTCCTCTTCCTCCCCCACCGCTGATCTCTCTATCCATATAACTCTTGAATCCACCACCCTTTCTCCCTCCTCATCTACCAAGAACCTCTGTGTCACCCTAGACCACTCCCTCTCCTACTCTCAGCACATCTCTACTCTGGCACAGCTTCTAATTCAGGCCCTAGTACTGTCCCGCCTTGACTACTGAAACTCTCTACTGGCCACCCTCCCTGCCTCTGTCATTCATCCTCTCCAGTTCATCCAAAACTCTGTTACTTGCCTTGTCTTTTTCCTGCCTGGTTCCTCCCACACTTCACCGCTGCTCCGCTCTCTGCACTGGCTCCCTATTGCTGCTCGCATCCAATTCAAAACTCTTGTACTTGCCTATCGCTGTCTTCACCTTTCTGTACCCTCCTATCTCCAGACTATCATTTTTCCCTACACCCCCTCGTCCCCTCCACTTCTCCACCACAGGCAAATTTGCGTGCTCCCCCCCCCCCCCCCCCCCCCCCCTCACCCTACTCACTTCCAGTACCCGCTCTTTCTCCACCCTTGCTCCCCAGTGGTGGAATGACTTACCAACGGACATCAGGACTGCTCAGTCCCTGACCACCTTCCGGCACCTCCTCAAGAGACACCTGTTCAGACAGCATGTGTAAACCTCTCAACTCTCAACTATACTGGACTATATGGCATCCAATTGTACTAGCACTTTCATCAGCTTGTCATATTCTGCTACTGCTCTTAAATATAACTACTTAATGTAGCTTGTATTTGACTTTACTCTTATAGGTATCCATATTCACTTTTTCTGTAATTGCTCTTATTCTCATCCATTCATTGTATTTACTATGTGCTCATACTGGACTTTAGTCATATAAGCAAATATTTTTACTATACGTTAACTGCTCTTAGTCGAACGCGCTCTTATATGTAATTATTTACTGCAATCTCTATTTATTGCTCTTATTTTAACTTGATCTTTTGCTACTGATTGTATTATACTTTATGACTGCTTTTATCTGTAATGTGATATTCTGTAATGTGATACTTTACAATGTGATATTCTGTAATGTGATACTTTACAATGTGATATTTTGTAATGTGATACTTTGAACTGTGATATTTTGTAATAATTTTAAGTTGTCCTGGATAAGGGCGTCTGCTAGAAATTAATAATAATAATAATAATAATAATAATAATAATAATAATAATAATAATAATAATGTGTTTTTTTGTATTATTATGTGTGTATTTATTTTGTGTATTTATTTAAATGTATGTACATTTTTATTTCTTAATGTGGTTTTTATTTGTAATAAATACTAATTATAGATTAGCACACACATTCCAGTCAATCAATATGTACAAAAGCCTGATATACAGTTTCAAAACTAAATACAATAGATATGCAGTATCTACATTGCTGTATTGAATTGGCAAAGATTTCCAAATTACAGGTGCATTGTAACCATAGAGTTCTAAATGTGAGCCACGTTAAGAAAAGCTAGGGATTAACTATTCATCCAAGTGCCACCTGTTTGCAAAATGAGGGATTTTTGGAAATGTATGTATCAGCCTGCTTAAATGTTTTCTTTCTTCCTCTCTTTTTATTTCTCTAATTAATGTAGATGTTCTTTATTGTTGTTATGATTAATGTTACTATAACTTTTTCATGTTCATGTTTTTTGTTTAAATTAATTTTGTTTCATTTCACTTTTGTTTTTATTGACTCATAAAACGCTTTGAGACACTACAGTATGAAAGATGCTATATCAATAAATAAACTTTCTTTAATACACTAGGCTTTCATTTTAGGACTGGGCTTTTTTCCAATGTAGGTTCCAATTGAGATTACTTTGGGGTGGTTTCCCTTATTCAAGTTTACTATGGTAAAAAAAAAGTGTAAATATACCATAGGATTGTCACAGTTAGCATGGTATAAGTGCCATGGTATAAATCCCACCGTTAACCATGTTTATTTACCATGGTATAAATCCCACCATTTATTGTGTTTATGTACCATGGTATGAATACCACATTTATACCATTCCTATAGCAGAACATATTGTACGCTGTTCTGTTGCCATCCTGTATTGCCCTTAAACCACAAATTATACAGTTTCATATTACAGCACAAACATTAAATCACAGCTAATGTTATTTTTTAAAAAATACTTTTTTTTTCTTTGTTTGCCACATTTTAACATACTTTTTCACTGCACAGACTTCTAGCAGCATCACTGTCCTTTCCTCGTTGTCGCTTGCATGGACTCTGAAATTTCTGTCTGATGTAATCTCTAATTTCAGAGTACCAGTAGGTCATCCTGTTATGGTGTGAAAGGTTTCAATAGTTTCATGCTGCTTCCACTGTTTGATGTTGTTAAAGGATTCAACCCTGAGTACATGCACAGTATTTTACTAGAAGTAGTAAGACAATGTGTATATGCAATGTGATTCTTGCAATCATGAAAAATATTTTTATATAGGGAACAAATTTGATAACATAAATGGGCAGCTTTTATCAATAACTCCACAAAGTGAGATTAAGAGGTTACCATGACCAGTTGAGTTTAAACACTTTTCTGTTGTTTCAATCTCCCTTTGTCCTCAGAAACATTTTACCAACAAGCCTTTTTACAAGAATTGGCTACTGCTTGTTAATGCAGTACATATACTTTCAGGCTGTGAGATTTCAAATGAGGAAATATACAAAGCTGAACTTTCTTGCATCAAATTTGTTGTGGACGTAGCTAATTTTTATGGACCAGAATATGTCACAGATAGTGTTCAATCTTTAACCCACTTGGTTCCAAGGGTTAAGCATTGGGGTCCTTTGAGGTGTAATTCTGCATTTATTGTTGAGGATGCCACTGGTAAACTCTTAAAGATGTTCCCTGGCACACAATGTGAACCACTTCAGATATTTAAGAATTTCTTTGCATACAAGAAGCTAAACGTTTTTGCAAAGATTGACAGATGCCCCCAAAAGACTACATGATCTGTACTGTTGGTTGAGTGGTAATGATTGAATACTGAAAAATGTAAATTGTGTTGCACATGGATGCCCTTCATCTTGCATTTTAAGGGTTAGTGAAGTCCTGGCACTTGAAACTTTGCTGAACAGTGAAATAAAGAGAAGGGATTGTGAAAAGTATAACAGGTATGTTCTGAATGGGACATTATATACATCAAATTCATACTGTACACAATTTAAACACAATGACTCTTGTGCCACTTTGGTTGATGGATCTTTTGTTCACATAGACAAACTGATTGTGTTAAAGCCATATTGCACCTGTGAAGCACACTGCATATGTACACGTCATTTTTATTAGTACATAAACTGAAAGTAAGCAAATCCAAAATGCAACTTTACGATAAGTATGTTGAATTCAACTTGCATTCATTTACTTTACAGCTTACTAAATGTTCTGAAATGTTTGCAATAAGAGTCAATATGGTTATGAGTAAATGCTTTCTGTTAGAACATAATGGGAATCTGAACGTAATGCAACTGCCAAAATTTGAACTAGAATAATGAAATGTTTTGTTTTGTGGTGAGTACAAAATGTTGAACTTGAGTGTATTTTAACATATTATGATTTATGTTATAATCTTGTTAAATATTAAACATTTAAAGGATAATCAGTGTATATCCAGTACTTGCCCTAGACACTGTATTGTATGGTACCATTTCTGTTTTTTCAGTTTCAGCATTTCAATTAATTCTTTTTAA
The DNA here is from genome assembly GCF_017654505.1 of Polyodon spathula. Classification (NCBI taxonomy): domain Eukaryota; kingdom Metazoa; phylum Chordata; class Actinopteri; order Acipenseriformes; family Polyodontidae; genus Polyodon; species Polyodon spathula. The sequence continues at coordinate 45,886,853 of NC_054537.1, read as the reverse complement.
GTTGCCGAGATTATTAAGATTTTTCAAATTGAGTTGCTGTACACAAAGAAAAACAAAAACTTTCTTTAAGTCAGATCCTCACAAAAAGAAAACTTGTATGTATATATGTACACAAGACTTGGCCAGAGATTTTTGGGTAAACGGCTTCTAATGCTGAAATACTCAAAAATTCTGTAGAGAGACACTTTTTGTAAGTAATAAATTATTGCAGTACGAATAAGGTGATTGACTGCGTTTTTCCAGTTAACGAAAACTAAAATTATAAAACCAAAAAATAAGATACATTTTCATTAACAAAATAGTAATAGAGACTGTAAAATGTTTAAAAACAGAAATATGATAATACTTCACACAGTCTGTGGGTTATGGTAAATAACCATTTTCAATTGTGTGTATTTCTCTTACCATGATTTACCATATTTTACATCACTTTAATATGCTATACTATCATTTCAGCTTGCCATTTACCATGGTTTACTCTGACTTACTGTGATTTTCAATGATTTACTATGGTATACTGTGTTTTTACTACAGTTTACAAGGGTATCAGTTATTTAAAGGAGTAGTGTTTATAGTGTCCCTGTGGTTTCAATTTAGTATCACACCCTGTGACAGAGATCGAATGATCCTTGGTGTTAGATCGCCCTCTCGACCTGCGAGAGCGATGTGTAAAGGGAACAGAGTATCCAGGACTGGATGGCATGACAGTTCATTCCCAGGGTTAGGCGGAAGTTGGCCATCTAGAAGGGAAAAGGCAGAACTACAGTACACGAAACTAATGACTCGGATGGTAAACGTTGTGGCATCCGTAGAGTGGAGGCGTGGAGGTGCTTGTTGACCAAGGGGTCATGGTTGATGGTATAAAAAGGGGATCTGTTCTTTTGTGAATGGTTAAAGTGAGAACCAAAAGGAGAAAGTGGGAAAATAAATCATGAGTGCTTTGTTGTCTGTCTTGTCTAAAAATACTGGTTGTTATTGTTTGGACAGCTAACATGATTCGGAGCTGTCAAGGAAGGACAGCACTAAACCTGGATCAAACATCACTGCACGTTGTTTTCACAAGAACTGTATTCACCACGAGTAGTAGAGCATGCACTGTGGACTGGAATTTGTGTTTGTGGATGTGTTATGTGTAGGTAAAATATAATAGGACTATTATTATTTTGGGTTCTACCCACGGATTTCAAATAAAAGCAATACACGCTGCTGTATTGCTTTTGCATCATTGGTTATTATTGTTTACTATCTTTTGGTCACCAGACCACTTGGGTTATCGTTATTGTGTCTTATTGATCACCTGCAACTGCACACTGCTTATCACTTTGCCACACACCCAAACCCATACGTAATTGCTCTCCTGAGTACATCTTTAATGGAAAGCGGTGCTCATAATGTTTCAGCCCACATATTCCCATTTTGTGTGTAACAATAAATTATTACAAACACCTGTTATTCACAAAAACAACAAATAGCTCCTATTTGTCTCTTTCAATAGTATTCGACCTGCTCATCCATTGCCAGGCTTGTAGGCTGGAAATTCTGGAAACTCCTTTAATATTTCATGGGAAAATTTATTCCACTTATTTTTTTTTATTATTTTTTTGTTATTTCATTCTACATTGCAAGTGACTTTCAAACAGTTTTTGACAGGCTTTGGTAATAATCAAACACCTACATAATCTGCATTCCAATTACTTGTGTCGAAATCCCCATATTTCATGGGGAATGTCAACACTGCAACTGAATCATGTATATGTCTGTGTGGAAGGGTGGTGGGTAATTCACTGACACGGGAGACAGAACAGATGTACTTGAAACACCACACCAGTGCCCATTTTTATTTTCGGCACATACACTTTTTACCCGCAGAGGGTACTGTTGTCTGTGGGCTGTCTATCAACGATGATGACAGCACCAAGGGAATACCAAAGCTGGTAAATAAATTAACTGTGGGCACACTCGCAGGTGCTCAAAATAATAAAGAAAACAGAAGGTGAAAAGAAAAATAAAAAATAAAACAGTAATAAAACTACAAATAAAAGGTGCTACACTTGGCAGCGTTACCCTGGTTGCCACTACCCATACGACCCAGATCACCGACCTACTCTAGCGGCTCCCTGCCTGCTCTAAACAATATTTCGGGGGTCTGCCCAAGGGCTCCCCGCTGTCACTCTCTGGCTTGTTGGTTGCTGTCTTTCTCACAGTTGGTTCTTGGTCCTCGACCAAGTGCTTCTGCACCTACAGCGTGTCTAAAAGGGCAGACCTGAGGAAACAGTAGACCAGTATCTTATAGGGCTAACAATCTCCCCAGGACCCGCCTCCCAGCCATTCAGAGAGAGGGAAAGTCCACACACCCACTTTCCCACCTCCCCGTGTCACTGCCATGACTCACAGGTGGTTGTTGGATGACTTCTGCCCTCTTCCTGCAGCACTGTGAACAAGCCAGCAGAGTCAGCACAGATCTCCCCTTGCTACAGTTTGGTTCACACATCTAAAAATGCATTTAGAAATTTGCTGCAGGGTATATGAATAAATAAATATTGCTGTATAAAAATATTTTACATATTTACTGCTTTTGGTAGAGATATTACATTGTGTGATCCAGATTAAAACAGTGTTCAACTGGGAAGTGACACTAATTCAGTGGTTCTGATTTCTTTTTATTATTAAACTCTGGGTATTGTTCATTTGGCAGTCTGGGATAAAGTGGAATTTGTGTAATAAGACTAGCATAAAAATGGTCACTAAGGGTGTTTGAGAAAAACAGCTAGCTGTTTTAAGATATGCAGTTTGCACATGTTACTATACATGTACCAAATATAACGTAAGATTATTATCCTAACCCTGGAGCCCGTTTCATGACCCTCCTGCCATTGTGATGTGGTTGTAATGAGGTTACGAAGACACAGAGAGCAGCGTGTGTTTCATACTCCATACCTGTCAACATTGAGTTTTCAAAATATGGGAGCTTTTGTAAACTGAAATCTCATACTTGTCAATTTTTGAAAATACAAAATCGAGAGTGGGTTGGGGGGGGGGTGTTGCACAGGTCCAGGTGCATGGCTCATGTGAACTTGCCCCGGGCACTGAATGCATCCCTGCCACAGGACTCCACTGGGTCCTAAACCCTGCTAGGTACAGACAGGGATTGCAGTAACCAAACACCAGCCATTAATTTTTTAGACATTAAAGGTTTGCTGACATAAGCGGGTTTAACAGTAGAATACAGGAGAAACTCTGTACAGGGAGATGTCTGAGAGAAGGTTCCAAAATACGGGAGACTCCCTGTGAATATGGGAGAGTTGACAGGTCTGTAGCACTTGCGATCACTGTTTTGTGATCTGCGCTCCAAAAAATCAGTAACTCTGTACAGTCAGCATTCACATATCCGACCCTATAAAATTACGACTTCAGTGATGCTTAAACGAGTGTGACGCATTTCTGATTATTTCATCTGATTTGAAACATATGTAGGTTAGCACATTGTAACCTGCCCCCTATCACCCAAACAACCCCTTGCCCCGCGTGTGCACGCACACACACATACACAAACAAACACATATTTCATACTGAAAGAAAAAATATGACTTGGGTTTTGAGGAACTGCACATGGAGACGTATATTGTAGTGCATATTTTTATTTTCTTTGTCACTGTTTAACTATTTAAAGATAGTCCTCCTGTTAGTTTCATTTTTCATCTAGAGGGGTCTGTGGCAGGCTGGCGAGTGGATAGAGGCCCAGAGACAGACTGCAGTTCAAAAAAATAACTATTTTATTATAAATAAACAAAAATAAAGTGCACAAGGGCAAAATAACAGATACTCAAACACAAATAAAGCAAAAACAAAACTCACAAAAATAAAGTTTCCAGGCTGGGCAATGCCTTCACTGGATTTAGAAAATTCAAAAACCACAAAACAAACACCAACCTGCTTCCTCAGCTCCCTCTCTCCAAATGAGAAGCAGAGGCCTCCTTTTATATCAGGTGGCTGGGCGTTGATTGATCGTTAATCAACCTAATCAACTAATCAACCCCAGCCACCTGAACATAATAAACCCAGGCAGGTAGGGGAAGTTAACCCCATCCCTGCCAATTTCTAAAGAGCAGAGCTTTGCTCTGCCACAGGGTCTTTCATTGATTCTTTTATTGAAATTTGTTAGCGCACAAGTTGGGGGAATAACACAGCAGTAAAAGGCAAACACTTGTCCATTTTTTCAGGGAATACAAAAAAGATGCACTGACCAAAAATACATCCCTGAAATAAAAAAGTAGGATTCCATTTAGATGTACAGTAGTTACTGTTGCTAGTACAGTACAGTACTCTATTTTAAACAGATTTAAAACAAATGCATCAAGGTATCTAAAAGTGTTTACATTACCGTGCCTTATGTCGTTCGCTTTGATTTTGGAGGAAGCGCTGTGCACAATAAAGACAGACTGATTTGCCATGCCAGAAAACCAACTTACCAACTGTCTCCCAATATCTCTATTGGCTAAGTAATCTGCAAATATTACAATTTGCCCACATGAAACTGCCATTTGTACTCCAAGGGTATCGAATGACAGCATTATATGAGATGGGTTGAATATTAACAGAATTAAAATGTTTCCTGCATATATAGGTGCTCATTCCTAGCTGGGGAGAAAACTGGATTTATGAAAATTGAAAATTGGATCTATGGCAAATTTCTTGATCTAATGAATCGCACAGATTACAAAATGCAGCACATGCACATTTTTTATATTTGACTTGTGATGTTTAAGAGATGATAAATAGAGAGAGAGAGAGAGAGAGAGAGAGAGAGAGAGAGAGCCAACACTCAGTTATCCGTGACCCAGATAGGCGTCATGTCGCTTATTACCACCCTTGTATTAAAAATAAAATCAATCCCCATTATAACTATGTAACATAACATGCGATTTCTGACTCTGGCACCAGTTTTCTGATACAAAGCCCATCTCTTTAGTGTTATAATTTATCTGAATATCCGTCACAGCTTGCATTTAAAAAAAAAAAAAAAACTATTTTTGCCACATGGCTACAGAATCTCCTAAGTGTTTTTTTTGCAAACTTCAAATGGGATTCAAGTGGGCTTTCTTGAGTAATGGCTTTCTTCTTGTCATCCTACCATGAAGGTATATTGTTGTCACATGCACACTTTGACCAGTCTTAGCCATAAAAGCTGTAGCTCTAGCAAAGTTACCATTGGCCTCTTGGTAGCCTCTCTGATCAGTCTCCTTCTTGCTCAGTCATCCAGTTTGGATCTAGGCAGGGTCTTTGAGGTGCCATACACATTCCACTTCTGAATAATTGTCTTGACCATGCTCCAAGGGATATTCAAGGCCTTCAGTATTTTTTTATACCCATCCCCTAATCTGTGCCTTTCAACAACTTTGTCCCGGAGTTCTTTTGAAAGCGCCTTGGTGTGCATGGTTGAGTCTTTGCTTTGAAATGCACTTCCCAGCAGAGGGAACCCACATGAACTATTGAATTTATCCTGAAGTCATGTGAATCACTACAATTTAACACAGGTGGAGGCCACTTAACTTGGTGTATGATTTTGAAGGTGATTGGTTACACCTGAACTAATTTAGGATTACTATTACAAGGGGGGGGTGGACACTTATCCAACCAAGCTATTTCAATTTCCACAAATTGTTAGAATATTTTTCTCACTTGGAAGTTGTGGGGTAGGATGTGTGGATGAGTGAAAATAAAAACCTATTTTAATGCATTTTAATTCCAGGCTATAAGGCAACAAAAGGGGGACATTTTGAAAGGGGGTGTAGACTTTCTATAGTCACTGTATTATATATATATATATATATATATATATATATATATATATATATATATATATATATATATATATATATATATATATTGTGAGATAGCAGGGAGGGGGTTAAAATCCTTCCCTGCTAAAAACCTTGTGAGAATGCACATTTGGGTGTTATGGGGTTTAACTGTGTAATTGTTTTATTGTTTAGTAATCCCCTGCACCTGGTGGTAATTGTAAATTAGAGCCAGGTGCAGGGTATTTAAGAGAGGCAGCCAGTCTGTTCCAGGCTGCTGCTGAGAGAAGAGCCCGACTGTGTGAGTGAGCAGTCGTATTGAGGTATTGTGTGAGGGTGTGTTTTTGAATGTTTGTGGCAGGTAAACGGTTTAGCCGTCCTGCGTGATAGTTAGGTTCCTGTTTATGTTTAGTGAGTGCTCCAAATAGGAGCTAGGTGTTTGTTTTGTGTTTATTTCATTTTGTGTTTATTAAAAGTGTGCGTGAGCGCTGTTTCAGTAGAATCCTAAAACAATTGAAACTCAGTGTTCAGCGTGCATAATAAATCCAAGATAGACCTCTAGGTTAATAGTGAGCTGATTGGTTTAATGGTTTAAAAAACATTTGTTTTTTTTATTAAGTTTTTGTTTTAAATATCTTTAAGTTAGGTTAAAACTGATTAATAAAAAAAAATCCATTTATATTTTTTTATGTTTAAATCCACAATACGTTTGACCATCTTAAAATTAGCAATCGGTACTTTTGATATTAATATCTGTATATGCATCAAGAGGACTTCTCTAGTAGTTTTGGCTAGTAGTATGAGCACCATTGTATGTTCCAATACGATCTATGATGAAAATTGCTACTTGCGGTTGCTGTCTGGATGTCGCAGGTTTCTGGAGAAAAGAAAAAATTTTATTAAACACAATTTTTGATTTGTGAGATGCTTGCGATTGCGAATTGTCGCAAATCGCTTTTGTGAAATGGGCCCTTGGTTCCCTGAAATAGAAATGTAACCATTACCTAATGGGCGTTTTCCTCCTAAAGACCCGAAAACCTGAATATTATACACCAAAGCTGCTCAGCCGAGCTTGTGACGCAGTCATCTCTGCCCCCAAGGGAATAAAGGATTGCACACATTGAACTCAACATCGTTTTTCCTTCAAGCCTGTTGCAATTGTGACGCACACGAAAAGTGAGAATTCATACATGAAAAAGTATGGACACTATTTTTTTTTACTTACGTGTACCTTTAAAATAGGAACACGTCAATGATGATATCGTGCTTTCTTTCAGTAGTAAAACCAAGAGACTGCAAGCAACAATTGATTTAGTCCTGTCTTTACTTTTCCTATTTTAACAGGTTAGTAAGAGTCAATATAGCATTAAAACGCCATAAATCACAAGGTTAAATGCTGTAGATTATTATTCTGTGGGTTTGGTGCATTATTTTGGTGGTTTAAATATGTATTTTTAATATATAAAAGTGCACATTTAGAATCGGCCATTATAGTGGAGATCACCACGTGGGGATAATAATACAGATAGTGTTAGTCAGTGAAGCCAAGATGGCGATTATGTTTTCAAAGTGAAACAAACTGGTTTAAAAGATATATAAAATGCTTGTGAAATATTACGATTGAAGGTGTTCTGATAATAAATTTAAGCCCATACTATCCTGATGCCAATAATCAGTGTAAACTGATATTTCTGTGATGTTTGTTATTCTGTGTTTCGTTTTGCTAATTAATAAAAGGTAGAATTTAGGCGTGGTATATTGTGATGTAAATGCATGTTTTGAATTACTAAAACTTATACCTTATTGTGAGTTGTATGTACCATTATTAACACTGCTTTCAGGATGCTTAGACTTGAATGATATTTGTAGTTGAACTGATGATTAATAATAGTGCAACAGTGCCATGGAAGTAGTCTGAACGTATTAAAATAGTGATGCTAGTTATATAACATGTATATGGAGAATGCATAACTATAGAAATGACACAGACTATCCATTGTGGAATGCTTCTTTGTTGTGATTGTCATGTTTTATTTTAATATACTTCAGCTGAGATAGCGGTTGAATACCAATATGAAGACTATCTCAAAAGGCTTGCTATTGGTTATGTTCTATTGCTATTATTTTATTGTCATGATTATTATTGTTCTTCTCTGCACTTCTTCAATGAAGTGATGGATTGTTTTATGTTTTAAAACTTTCAGTAGTAAAACCGAGAGACTGCAAGCAACAATTCATTTAGTCCTGTCTTTACTTTTCCTATTTTAACAGATTAAACACTTTATCTTCTGTTGATGGGCTCTCTTCCCGAGAACCGTAACAGAATTGACGCAGCGACCTTGAAGGTTAATGGTTACATTTCTATTTTAGGGAACCAGGGTTATGATAAACCTTAAGTTCCTTTTCAAGTACTAAATGTAACCATTACCTAATAGGTGAGTATACCCAAGCCGTCACAAGGGCATTATTGCAGAACGACTGGAATGCTACAAGGCTGCAGAGAGGCTGCCTTGTGCATTACCATACAGAACCCCAGTAACAAGTAGCTAGGGTAAAAAATTGAGACAGAAACTCAGCTCTGTGCCTGTGTTGTAAGGGTCGACTCAGAAGACCAGGATTCTGAGGAGCAATGAAATTTAGTCTGTAGAACCTAGTGAAGGTATGGGGAGTAGACCACACTGCTGTATTGCATATGTCTTTGACATTTGCACCCTGGAATAAAGCACATTAAGTTGCCAGTGGTGGAATGGGTAGTGAGCTTCTCTGAAGAGGGCTAATTGTCTCACTCATAGGCAGTCCTGACTGTATCTGTTAGGCATTTGGACAGCTTCTGTTTAGACATGTTTTGACCATGGGACTTCGCCTCATAGCAGTCAAAAAATTGTTCAGATTGCCTCCAACTTTTCGTTCTGTCAACATAGTACGCCAGGGTCCACACTGGGCAGAGCATATGGAGCTGTCGCTCCCTGTCAGACTGTAAAGGAGGTGGATGAAAAGCCTTCAATTCCACAGTCTGGTTGAAATGAAATGCTGAGATAGTTTTGGCAAAAAAGTAGGATTGTTATGGAGCGTAACCTTTGTCTTGGCTTCTGCAAAAATTATGCAGGCTTTTGCGATTGAAAATGCTTGCATCTCACTCACCCACTTTGCCGTTTTGAGCGATAAAAATGTCAGCTCAGCTGAATGCAAGGGCTCAAATGGAGGCTTCATGAGTGCATCAAGCACCTTTTAAACCTCCAGTGAGGAACAACATCCTACATAGGCGGCCAAAGCCACAGAGCTCCTTTAATGTAGATGGGGATGTCCCCTCGTCAAATAGGTCCTGCAAACATTGCAGTATAACTGCCATGGGACACGTTGTGGCGTCTGAAAGACTACCCACTTGTACCCATACTGGGAATGTGTGGACACTACTCTGTCATTTTGCAGTATGTCAATAATCCTATTGAACAGACCCAGATGGCTCAAATGCAACGCAGGTCACGGCGCTTGGGCACCGTTTCTACAAATGACCTACTGATAATTGTTTTGCAATGGCCTACTGAATTAAAGCATGAAAAGATATGTGCATGATGTTACGTCATCTGTCTCATTTATAGCCTGGCACAGATAGCAAAACTACATTAAATACAATGTTAATTAGATATCATCGCCACATAACTTATGTCGAATTTAAAAGACACCATTAATGTTACCGTTAGCTAGCTCGCAACATCTGTTACACTGTAACTTACAGGCAGCCTCACATAAAAACGTATTGGTTAACAAAGCTTTGATTATGACCAAAGTCTATAGTAGTGAATACTCTCTCTCTCTGTTCTAACTTACCACAAATTCACATCACAGCCTATCTGCATGAATCCGTCCTGTCAGAGCCTTTTCCTGTCCGTTTACCGTCTACTACTAGCAGTCTCAAGCCACAGAAGTAGCTAACGTTAACCAAAATGTTAGCTACAAGTAGGCCTAACAGTCACCAGCGCGTGCAGCAGCCTCCCCCAGGTCCTAGTGCCAGCCAGCAAGAAGTTTAATATGCGATTAAACAGTTGACAAAAAAAAAAAAAAAGAAATCACAGAGAAAATATATTGATTGATATATTGATTTATTTAGGGGGGGCTAAAGCCCCCCTAAAATAGGCTTAGCGACGTCCCTGCATCTATCACCAGTGGTCGCCACCTTGTTTAACAAAGAACCACAGGGGACAGTGGGTAGATTCCTAGGAGGCAAAGATATCTATCTCTGCTCTCCCAAATGAGTCTCATTCTGAGGCACTGGGAACTCCCCTTGAGATGTACTGCCCGCAGTGACAGAAGGTTCTCGTGTGCCCAGAGCAAAAGCTTGCAGTCCATGCAATGTAGACTGGGAGACCTAAGGCTGCCTTGATGGTTCATATACGCCACCCAAAACTTGAATATGCTGTTCCCTGAAAGGCCAACCACAGCGACTTCCTGTGCACTGGTTTTATGGGGAGGTGGTTTTATGGTCTTTGAGTTCCACCGTGGTGAACCAGTCATCTGGCTTGATTGACTGCAAGAGCTGTTGCATTGTCAACATTTTGAACCTCCGTCGATTCAGATACAGGTTGACCTGGCTGAGGTCAAAGATCAGTCTGAGGCCGCTATCCGTTAGGCATGCATGCCTGGGAAAGCCAAAGCTGCCTGCATGTGGCTACTAGCGCAGCCAGGTTTCTATCTACAGCCTGCCCATTCAGTTTTGACAGACGGAGCAGGGTCTTATTAACCAGTCGCAGCTCCTCCAGCTGTTGTGCTGAGGGCCTGTGTCTGTCATCGAGGGACCTCAGCAAATAGGACTATCAGAATACTGTTAAGCTACCAGAATACTATCAAAGTTGCCCAGCTGTGCGGAGAGCACACTGGCTAAATAGGAACGCTTGAGGATCACCTCCGAGATCCGGCACTGTTTGTTGGGGCAGATAATGTTCTTGGAAAGGAGCACTAAATTAGGCAGCTGTACCAGCACGGCAAGTGAAGCCTACACCTACGGAAAATAGGGTGTCCATAGACCGGGAAACAGCAGTATCTGTAGCCGGGTGACCCCAGGACGACTGGATCTCAAAATAAAATGTGGGTGCACTGGGGGGACACGGAAGAGTAGTAGGCTCGTCATCAGAGATGGACTGCACTGGCCAGCAGTAGAAACTCTGTTGGCAGGGAGAGCTTAACCGCACGGGATGTGCTGTCTGACTTCACATCCTCAGATGGGAACACCAGCTCCTGTTCACCATCTCCTCAGAGCTGGTGAAGAAGAGGGAGAGCAGGGCTCTGTGGACTTTCCTGGGTGCATAATCAGCTTGCCCTTGGCACAGATCCATGTGTTGAGGACTCAGCCACTTCTCTGCCAGAGGGTGATGGGGAAGAGCGCTATGCAGGAACAAAGGATGTAGACCGCTCTGTAGAGCTGCAGGAGACAAGGAACCACTTAATCAGTACTCATATGAAACTGAGAGATGCCTGCTATTTAGAATGAACTAACAGCCCTTGTAATAGCGATGCAAAAGATGTCCCCAAAATGGCATCAAGTCAGACTTGCGTTGCTTGATCCCTGGGAAGGAGCAACTTAAGCCGTCGGCTTTACACAGGGCACAATTAATCAATCTTTATTTTATATAGGGTCTTTCATAGTGGAACACCATCACAAAGCGTTTTAACAGGCAGACCTAACAAACAACAGGGTGCAGTGCACAAATACGCATAATTAGTAAAACTAACACAGTGATTATTTTTAATATCACATATAATTTGTGTAAAAACACAACACGTGAACATCTGTAGCATCTGTGGGTGCAGTCCTTTATGTCCTCGGGGCGGGGATATCTGTGTCACAGGCTCGGCTGAGCAGCTTTACTATTGAATATTCAGGTTTCAGGTCTTTAGGAGGTAAACACTCATTAGGTAATGGTTACATTTCATACTTGAAAGGGCACCATCTCTGTCCTGCATAAAACATGGAAATGCAAAATGTCAACTAGGTATCTAAATTTAAAATATCAGTAGTACTTACATTATTTCTATAAAGCTATGAATGTTTCATTTTTGTTGTATTAACGTTTGTCAACAATCGATTGCCAGACCAGTGAAAATACATTTTAGATTTTGGAAACTTATCTTTAAATAATATTGATATATATTATATATAAATATATATATATATTGATATATATATATATATATATATATATATATATATATATATATATATATAATATATATATATATATATATATATATATATTTTTTATTATATTTTAAACACCTTTAAAAATATATCACTATATGTATATACATATATGTGTGTGTGTGTGTGTGTGTGTGTGGTGTGTGTGTGTATATATATATATATATATATATATATATATATATTAAACACCTTTAAAAATGTATCACTGAATACACTTGGTGATTAACTTGATATTCAGTACACATAACAAAGCAAGTTTTTTTTTTGTTTGTTTGGTTTGTTTTGATAGGCCCAGGTATGTACATATGCAGACAATGAAGTCAAAAAATAAAACACCATCTGCTGGAACAACTGCCTTCAGAACAGAGCACAAGGATTCAGTGTTCAAAGCTGAAACTCTAAGCCCTTATCAACTGCAGATCTGGATAACAGCAGAGCCCAGCACTGCCCTGGCCTCTCTTCCCATCACCTCTGAAACCCCCAGCTGAGCCCAGCGCAGCGCTTCCTCCCAGCTCCCAGCTGTTCCTGCTACATTTGGCTTTAATCAGGTGCAGGGCAGGAACTCAGCATCCTGTTGCTTTGCTCTGATTAGGAGGAGTCCAATTCAACAAATTGGCTGATTTCTTCTCCCAGTGTTCGCCATTTAATGAATTGTTTGGTTCAACGTATTTTAAAAAAAGGAGTAACAGGGGAACAAGACCTGCAGCTCAGAATGTTCCCATTTCACAAACGCTAGACCATTCTCAAACCTGTCTTTGTTACCAGACCTTTTATTTATCTGCATTTGCAAGCCAAAAAATACACTTAATTACTGTTCTTACATCAACATGTGATACACACTTTGATGCAAGCATGGTATAGTATTTCAATTAATGACAGTTGCCTCTACTGTACATTCACATTGTTTTCAAGTGAAACGATAAACAGAAAAACTTAAATGTGAAATAATAAATATCATCCAATTAAAACATACACAGGCATGAAGTAGAAACCAGATATATTTGCAAACTGTACAGCTGGGTAGGAACATTGTTTAGTTATTGCTGCTTCCTCAGTTGAATCTTTATTACAAGTTTGTTCAAAACTTACAGATTGGGTGACTGGTGTGACAACTTAACTGCCAGTTATATTAAGCTTGTTTACACTAAGCTTTCCACGGCAGTGCTGGGCAACACTTACATTGCAGTAACATTAGGGTTGTAAATGCAGAAGATAAATCTATTCAAAGAGGATACTGCTATTCAACACAGTCTATTTTATTCTTTTTAATTTAAACATACAGGATCAAGGCAATCCTTTGATAGGCTCATTCTGTGACAAATCAAATAAAACAAGTTGGATTTAAAACCCTGCCATCTCCAATTTTAACCAAACTGTTCTTAGGGTTGTTTCAAGCAAAATAAAAAACCACACATTTCTGTTTTTATGTATAGCATTTACATGTTCTTGCTGAAGAAAACCAAGATACAGTTTCCCTTGCTGCAGTATTTCCACTGCACAGACCAACAGCAGCCCAGGAAGAAAAAACAGGAAATAGGCAAGAATGTGAACCCAGCTTCCTGTTCTCTACCTGAGCTTTGCTGTTCCCATGAGCTTCTCAACAGCTTTTGAATTCCCAGTAGCAAAATACAGTAACATGTTTTTGTTTGGTTGGTGGCTTGGTTGCGATATACTCATTCCCAGGTCTCCAGAAAAGGTTTTGGGTCATTGAGTAATTTACGCTCCAATTTAGATACTATGTGAGTAAAACGCAACATTACCTTGAAGTCTGAGTACTTTTAATAAATACTGTACATACTTTAATGTTAACATATGGGGTATTCATTTAACTACAACCTTATATTTTAACTGTAATGTTGCTTTGAACAACAACTTACATTTACAATTGTTCCACATGTAGACACTGGGCTTCTCCTTTCTCACTTCTCCTTTCTCAGTCTCTTGTGCTGTCCCTTTCCAAGCCGACAGACACGCTCCCTAAAACATTTTTTTTTTTTTTTTTAAACTGTACTGATACTACACTAATGCAAATAAATAAACAATAATATTGTATTCCTTTTTGATCTCCTTGCAATATAATACATGCCAACTCTCGCCAAACACAGAATATTGTATTTGTTATATAGATTTACCTCCCAAAAATGTGGTCGACATATAGGTAAATTGGTAGCTTAGGTTGAGGGGGAACTAAGACAACACAGAGAAATCGCTTATTCCACATATTCACTCACAAACACGCATTGAAAGTGAGTGGATTCAACCACTCACTTGACTAATTGAAAACCCAAACATATTGGTCTCATGTTTATCGTAATTCCCAGGCAGTCTGCAATTAGCTGTCCTGATATTTCTATGATCCATTCCCTAGCTACCACATGCAATATATCACAACTGAGCATTGAGACACCGGGAACCAACAAAGTACAAGAAGGTGGCTAACGTAACACGCAAACTCCAGCTCAATTCGTAAACACCCAGCAGTTTATCTGGAGTGCTGCTTGTGCCCATTTATTTCTGTTAATGTAGAAACTTGGGGCACTCATTTCATAAGATATTTGCAACTATGTTCCTTGTTACAAATTATACACAAGCTAAAACCTTTAATAGGTTTACCTAAGTAGATAATGTAATAAATAGTACAGATAATAGTGTTGTAACAACATTTGACTATTCTTTGTCTTTTGAACATTTCAGCTTCATTCAGTCTTCATTAGCCCCCCCCCCAATGTTGGTGTATAGTCATTGGTACACAGGATATAAACGGGTCTGTGTAACACAAGTGTTTAAAATGTATATTTGTATTTAGGCACGAGGATTGCACAGCACTTCATGGGCAAGTAAAAAGTAATAATATGTGAGCACAGGGAATTGCACTTTATTAATTCACTTGCAGTTGTACTGAGACTCCAATTGAATGATTGATTAGCAATCGAGTCTCAGTACAGCTGCATAAAAGCAACATGTTTTCACTCACTCGGGGTTGTGTGTTCAGTGAGTGCAGAACGGGATTGGAGACGAAGGTAATTGTAATAATAATAATAATAATAGTTAAAATAGAAGGTCACCGTGTTTTGTGTCCTATGTCTTGTTTGTCTTGCAACCTTTTATTTTCTGTCTGTCTGTGCACTATTAAATGCTGAGGGAGACCATTCGCTCAGCTTCACCAAACTCCATCTCTGTTGTTTAATTCCTGGTTTCTGGTCTGACATCACCCACTACAGCCATCTTTGTGACAGTCATATCGATGTATTTACATATACCATAATAGAAAGCAGATTTAATGGAGCACAGAAAAACAATATAATAGCATTGTGACTCCTATTTTTACTAAAATAGACACAAATGAAAGGCTGGGCCACACTGTTTGGAATGCAGAGTGCACATACAAACAGTCAGAGTGACCTGCCTCTACTGCCACCCCACTCACTCCCGCTCAAGAAGAACAAGAACAACCTGGCTGAGCATGCAGGGAATTCCTACTGGATAGGGGGAGGGTGGCTGATCCTTTAGCTCACCTGGAATTGTTCTTGTCTAGAATACAACAACATATAAATAATACTCACTATATTGCTGAATGAGGGCTGGGGCAAACATCAATAAGCTGTGTGTCACCATAATGTAAGATCTGTAGTAAGTTTGGAAATTATAAAACCAAGGTACAAATTTAGCACCACTATTGTTAATTCTCCCTTGTCTCTAAAGTTGTACTAAATGTAAGGCTTAAATATGTAGGCAAGCAGAGGCAGATAGAAAGCCACACAAGAAGGTCATTGTGAGTTTATTTACACAGCAGGTGGTAAGACAAAGGGCAGCTGTATTTTACATGAATCAATTATTTACATGAATCAAAACTAGGGGTGTTTTCAACCTGTATTTGACAGCATTTACTGTATTTTGTTTACAGTTCTTTCAGCTGATTTGTTGGTACACACCAGAGCATTTTTCATAGTCTGTAAAGCTAAATGGTTCTAAAATCAACATCAGATTTGCTATGCACTTAACTCAAATCCTCCTATACTGTGCATACTTATTATTGTGATTAATGTTTTGATTTCACCAGTCCTGTCATGGAAGGAACAGGGTTACTGGGTAGTTGAAGCCCTCAAGGAAGGATGCACTTCACGTAGGTGAATGTAAATGAGCATTCACTTATCTAAAGGTGGAAATAATGAAATAGTGAACATGAATCATCATTTTAATCTAGCAAAAACGCTTAAACAAATGTCACAATTAACATGTTTCTTTATGTTTTAATTAGGAAACTCCACTGTCGTACATGGTTGATGACAGTAGTTTACTGTTTATTGAAGTGAAGATAGAGCACTGTGGTGTAAAGAAGCATTGGAGTTAAAATGCTTAAAACCCATCAGCCTTTTTAAAGGCTACTGCATCATTAAAAGTGAGTAATTCCCTGACAGTAGTGTTGTTGTATTAACAAATTGTTATTGATATTTCTGTCATACACACCTGCAAGAGTGAAGTAAAAATTAAGGATCAGCTTTAAAAAAAAAAATTCTCCCAATAGCTTGTGCAAAAGAGCAGTGTAGTTACATTTTACGTAGATCCATTGTTGGATTCCAGCTAATCTTGTTGTTTTGTTATTAAAAGCACTGTATGTCTTGTATTTATGTTGTATAACATAAACATGTCCCTTTAAAATGGATATTTATTGCATTATAACCTAACAATTGTTACTGGATTAAGAATATTTTAGTAACTCTTAACACAAATTGCAGATAAAACTACCCAGCTGAAGAGTGCAGGGACTTATTAACCATTTGCCAGTAAAACAGTCTAGACTGGGCGCTATGTCGAGCATACACAGTATATTCCTATGCATTATAAAGTCATAGGTCCCCACTCCAAGCATCCCGACTACTCTTGGAATAAACTGATAACAGGCACTTCAAACTACTACCTGGGGTATTCCACAGGATGCAACAAATACATTCGTCACCAAATTCCTTAAACCACCCCTGCAATCAATTCACACCTTGGTGACAGCACATTCCACAGCTATGGCTAACTTGAAGTGACTACCAGCAGAGGGCCCAGAGGGCTGCCACCTGGTCTGTATTAGGGACAAGCCTCCAGCTGGGCACCCCCACACTTACTCACATGCACGCACGCACGCACGCACGCACACACACATCTCCCTGCTTCTATTTCACTCACTAGGTGAAGGCATGATTGGTCTGAAAGGTCTTATCAACTCTGTTTTCTTGTTTTGTTTTCATTGGGGGTGCACCAGGCTGCAGTTTGTTCTTTCAGGGGACCCTCTGGGAGACACTTTCACAGCTCTAAATATATTTTGCAGTGTAAATGTGACCAATTTAATTTATACTAATAAACTTATACTATGCTGCATTATGGGCTTAATGAAGTGGAAAGTGCAAACTGACGAGGTTCTTTTCATGGCAAACTAATCTTCAAATTTTGAGTCACTTTTGTGTGAGAAAAATGATATTTGGAAGTTAAGGAACAAAACATGGGCAAGCAAGGACAGACATTATTTGGAAATCAATATTGAAGAAAATAAATACTGAAGAAAACAAACAGAACTGCAAGCAAACTAATATTTATATGTGTGTGTGTGTGTGTGTTCTATATATATATATATATATATATATATATATATATATATATATATATATATAGATCCTATATATATATGGACAGTGAAAATATAAACAAAAAAAATATCATTGGCAAAAAAATCTGCTTGGGTGGTGAACCGGTTCATGGATTCTTATTTAACACCTAGGGAAGTAAAAGTCCAATCAACTATGAACCAAAGGTGTGAAAGGAATTAGAGGAAGAGATACACACAAGATCCTCACTAATGGCATGACTGTATCTCCAGATGTGTTTAAATAGGCTATGTCTGGGGTTTTCAACCTTTTTTACAACTGTACCCCTTCGGTGTGGAGGTTTCAGCTCAAGTACCCCTTTACAATTTTTGCTCTACTGAATGGTACCACAATTGCAATAAAAGGTAAAATAAACAGTGATTAACAGATTCTTTTTTTTTTTTTTTTTTTGTCATTTACGCTTTTATCCAAAGTGACTTTCAGAGACTAGAGGGTTAACTATGCATCAACGACGGCTGCTCCAGAGTCACTTTCAATAGGACCTTGATTTTACATCTCATACGAAGGACATTTATTTAATATATATATTTTATGTCAACAGTTTAGGACTGACAAACTGTTGGTTTAGGACAGAATACCAAATAGTAATTCCTAAAGCTTCCAATTACAAGTCTTTGGATGCACAGAATCAAAAGACAGTATTTGGGAATCTCTTTGGAAACCCATTTTCACTTTCTATTCAGCAACGTTATAAAAAATCCAAAATAGTCTGCATTGTAAAATGTTTATCATGTTACTATTTACTTCCCATCTCAGCATAATTTCTAATGTTTACATCAAAATATTAACTTTGAGAAAAAAACTACAATAACTAACAATGTTAAACCTAAGTCAACTTCTCCTCGTTTTAATAATACTCCATTGTGAAGGTCCCCCACCCTTAATTAACAGTACATGAAAATATCTGAAATACAATGCTATTCATAAACTGTATCTTCCTGGTGCCTCCACTGTACGTGGTCTGATTGCTTTGAGACCACAGATTGCAGTTTGAATTACAGCACATGAAGAGGTTAGGCACTAGGAAGCAGCAGTAGCAACCTTTCATCTACACAAAATCAAAGTATACAATACAGCCAAAAAAAAAAAAAGTTGGATCAGTGATAATATTGCTGGTGGTAATAAGAGGTTAGAAAGTAGATTTTAAAACCTTGGTTAGCAATCCTTTCTGGCTTAAGTTCCTATATATTTCACAGATCTTAAATAGTCAACTTTTTTTTTTTGAAAAACAAAAAACTAAATGTGTTTGCTCAAAAGGCAGCCCAGATGAAATACCATGACACAATTAAATACATACCAGCCTGAAGTTTTACAGGTGACACTAACGTTTTTAATTGGCTACAGACAAAATAAACCAGTAATTAATACTGGGGATAAAACTACAGTAGAGTGTATACACTAAGGGTTTGATTTGATCAATATATACCCCGTCGAGCCACAGCTGGATTTTTATATTTAAAGGGATTACACCTGGATTGCATCAGGCACCAAAAGTAATCAAAGGGGATTCCCCAGTGGTGTGATATCCTCTCCAAAAATCCAGCTGTAGCTTATACCGGAAGGGTATAGGTTGATCAAATCAGCTATTAACCAAGTAGTAAATGTTTAGGCTAAAGCCTTCTCCAGGGTTATGGCATATTTTAATGCGGCACATTTACAGAAAGCTACCAGTAAAAGATCGGTTGCACAGGTGCATTTTTTAAAAAACTTTATGGAATTTTCCTCTGAGGTTATTACTGATTGTTTGATTTGGTTTAATAAGTTTGTAGTATAGTAATATAAATGGTGGCAATCTAACAAGCCATCTAATGAAAAACCACATGAAAACCTTGCAGCCCACCACAGCAGTACGATGGAGTAGCATTTGGCAGGAGGGCTGTGCCTTTAAGAATTTACAAAGACAGGGTCTTCACCCCTTTATTAAAAAGGAAATGTTGCTCAGTAAAGGAAGGATACCCACTTTAAATAAGGAAATGAGTTTGCAGGATGTCCAAATGCTGCTTTCTATTAATGATAAGACTGTCCCACAGAGCACTATTACAGGCATCGCTCATAATTTTGTTTAGTAAACTTCTTGCACATTACCTGTACAGCCTGTACAAAAATAAACAAACCACAAATATTGTACACTGCTTAACAGTTTTATTCCATCTCCGTGGAATAATGTCATCATGATGATTGTTACTAAATGCTTACTGGGTGTTCTGCTCTAGTTAAACACTGGAATTACAGGTTTACTTTAAGATTTGGTGCCAAGCAAAAAAACATTACAGACAAAGTGATGTGGTACCAGCATCAGTTTGTTTTTTTTCTTTCTGTCTATCTTTGCTTGTTTGCACCCCTCCCAGTGTAAAATAACAGGCACCTGTGCTTCTGTACTGGCTGTGATTTTTCCATGAGTTGCTGAGCTATTTTACAATAGCCCCCATGTCTTTCAGTTGTACAAATTTGTAACCATAAGGGCGCATGGGCTAACATATGAAACCCAACAGTTAATTGCATTTCACAAAACAACAAGATTATATGGTAATATGCTTACTGGTAATCAAAAAATAAATTAAAAAATATAATAAAATATTAAATGGCATTTTAAGTTACATGCTTTTTAACAATTCAGCATGCTATAAATAAAAAAAATATATATAAAACCCATTTAAAGGTATCTGTTTAGTGTCTGCAAGGGTAACGTGACCCATGCCACACACCAATTCCTAAAGTTTGCATAAAGTAGATGCCTATCCTCTAATATACTAGCTTACACATCACTGCTACAGTATAACACTACAGATTGTTGATGGGTTCAAGTACACTGTCAGGCAGAGATGCACACTTGCCAACCATCCTGTAGCACACTTAGTCATATTTAAAATCAAGATTAATCGTTCTCTTGTGCACTGCAAACATAATTTGTCCATAATAATAATAATAATAATAATAATAATAATAATAATAATAATAATAATAATAATAATTAACAACTTTATTTTATATATCATCCTTAAAAGCAACATCTCAAAGCACTTTACAAACAAAACAGAAAATAAAAACAGTCATAAAAATGCATTTCTATAAAAGTAGGTCTTATGCTAGATTTAAAAGCATTAAGAGTGGCAGAATCCCTGATCTCTTTAGGAATGGCATTCCAAAGTTTTGGGGCATAACAACAAAAAGTCCTGTCGCCCATAGAAGGTAGGTGAACAGAGGGGAACACAGAACAATCCAAGATCAGTTGAGCGAAGGTTGCATGAAGAGGTGTAGACTGATAAGAGAGCAGATAAATTCTGTGGAGCCAAACCATGTAAAGCCCTAGAAGTAAGAAGTAACATTTTTCAATCAACACGAAACCTGACAGGCAACCAGTGCAGGGACTCTAAAAATGTATTAAGGTTCACTTGAGAGTTCAGAATGCTAGCAGGCCTTGTATTTACCAACCTACTGACTGAGCTTGGCATTTCCTTCAGGGGTAAAGTGAAAATTTTACTTTTCAGCATTCTGTGGAGATCAAAAGGCAGTTAGAAAATGCCACTTATTAAAGACAAAATAATGTACAACAGCATTCCACTAGATGGTGGTTTCACAAGAGCCTGCAACAGGATTCAATCTATGAGAGGGATTGTGATATGTACTGGAAATATACGGGTAAAATGCAGGTGGAGAAAAAAAGTCTGACAGATTATTTTACTGTGTTCTACTGGTAACATGTTTGATTATGGAAATCAGTCAGTTCATAAAATAACCTGGAACATTTATCAATAATCAAACTGTTGATAGTAAGACTGTACCATGGACACATTCCTTACTAAGCAAAGAAAACACAAGGCCTGGAAATAATAAGGAATGAAACAATGTTCTACCCTATTCTACATTTTCAGTCACAGAAGCACTTGACAAAAACAGTAACATGGTCAGGTGATACATAACAGGAGTGCGTAAAACATAAAAATACAATTCACATGATATGAAATCTGTGAGCCAGTGTCAGGAAATATTTCTTGTAGGGAGAAGGAGTATTACCTATAGAGTAGTGTATAGCTCAATCCCTATTTTTAGGTTACACAGACAAGGCCACATAATTGTACAATTTCATATGTGCATTTGCAAGGCTTGTGAATACAGAGTTTATTTGTTTTGTTGAGGCTGGGTGGCTATCCTTATTAAACTGACTGCAGACTGAAAATGTTTAACTATTAAAAATATATATATACAGATTACCATGGAACCCAATTCAATTAAAGTGTAACAGCTTCTCTGTAAAATAAACCACATTTTGTGCACTTAATTTTGAAATATAGGCTATAACACTAGCTGTTCTTGTCTTTTTGAAATATATATTTTTTAGACACACTAAAGGCAGATGTTGGTTTGATACAGATACAAATACAGTTGAGCAGTTATTTACAAGGGCCTACTGTGCCATAGTTATCATAGGGAGAGTCAGTATTTGAGTGGTGGGAGTTACTGTAGTAAAGTATTTGATATGTTCAAGTTACCACCAAACACTGACCTGTAACCTTGCTCACTGAGATAATGAGAAATATGATGCACTGCTCTGCAGCTGACTCCACAGAGTTCACAAAGAGTCTGTGAAAAGTGGTTAGAACATTAAAAGTGGCTTCACAATGTGACGTGTGGGTGAAAATAAGAAAGCTGGCTTTATATCTACTTTAATTATGGCTCTTGTTTTTTCTACAATGTGGCATCGTGCTCAATGAAGAGCAAGTACCCCCTCTCCTCCTCATACCTCCCACCTAAATCCTAATCAAAGAAAACAAGGATTACTAATTGAACAGTGGAAGACACTTAAACCAGTGATGGATTTATGTTGTTAAAAAAAAATAAAAATAGAAAAAAAACCATTAAGATAACAAGGTGTTAATATAATTAATAGCTAGATAAATAAGGCCGCAATGAATAGAAGGTGTGCCACTAAGTCAAGCACATCATTAAGGGTTTTTTTTTTTAAGATTTTTTTTTTATGTTAAGAGTTTTAAGTATCAGCGCAACGGTCTCTAGAAGCATTACAACAGTGTGGATTCTGCCAAGCATTTCTGTTTCTGCGGGTTGCATTTTTTGGATGCTGTGTAATTTTAAAGGCAAGTTGAGAGAGAGGGTGGGCTTTATTTAATGGAAGAAACTGGAAGTGAAGGGTATACAGTGCACATTTATCCGGTGAAAGGTGACTAGTATGTAGCAAGGTGTGTTGATTAATGGGCTGTTTATCAGTGTAATTGATTATCAAACTGTAGTGGTCCATAGGTGGCTGAGTTCCTCACTTCAGAAACAACCCAACACCTGCATGAGACCAAGGGCACGAGAGGACATATTTCAACAGGGCAGACAATTGCAGTGGGCCTTAGTTCCAGTTCATTTCAGTGCTTGTGACAAGGGTAGAAACAGCAAAAGGGTTTGAATGTTAATCCACAGTTTCAAAAATTATTTCAATACAGATTCAACACTTTATGCCACTTTGAGTTGATTACATGCTTTTAATTTGGACACCCTTTGGACAAAAGCTTGTTTATCATTTAATGGTTCTTACTGGTTCATTAACAGGTTACTATTACTGTGGTTTCTTTGACAAATCCAGTTTTTGATAAAAAGGTTTAATTTGAATAGTATACATATTCAATTACAAGATGCCATTAAAAGTGGTCTCAGTCCCAGATGACTCACCAAAAAAAGCATTTGGATCTGTAGGTGACAACACAGATTACTCCATTTGTATCTTATCTAGTTTATATTTTCAAGACACACCAAGGTCATTTTTGGTTTGATACAAATGTAACTGCAGTTGGGCAAATTTTCTGTAACACAATTAAATGTATCTTCCAACACTGCAAAGATAATTGTTCCATACATCAGATTTAAAAATGTGTTGCTTATATGTTCATTTATAAGCATTTATATTTGTAACAATGCATTCTCATTCAGAAAATGACTAAACCGTGCTTTAATGTTTGCTTAGCATGGATTTAAATGTTGAAGATGCAAGGTGTTTTTCTTATTATCTCTTTATTGTACAACCCAGCTGTGAAGTACTATTTTTTCTTTTTTCTTGCATGGATTGAGTCTTTTTTGAGATGCATCACTGGTTATCTGTAACAGGGAGATTATTTTTATTTGTAATGTGCTACAAGTAACACAAAAAATATGCCTTTTACTCATTAAATTATTTGCACTGAAAAAAACTGTCAATTTTAAAAGATACTTAATACACTTCCAGCTCTATTGTAACCGATACCCAGCACACCCCTATTAAAAGATGCAATGAATGCATAATTAACTCCTAAATTAACTCCTGTATCAAGTGACAGTGTAATACAAAGCAGTAGACATGCCAGCCAGTAGCAGTCACAACTAGGCTGTGAAACTTGGGGATTCTTTTAATTTGTTATTAAATGAAATACTAAATAAAGTGTAATAAAGCTGGAAGTTTAATTAGTAATGTGTGAGCCAAGTTCTGCTAAAAAGCACTTTATTCCTGACTTTAAGGACCACTCTTGCTATAGCGACCTTGACCACTCCCAAGCAGCTAGTGGAAAATGTGCTGATTTATGGCATAGGTTTTGTGATGTGAGGCTTTTGTCACAGAGGATTGAATTTACTTCAAACACAGACTCCCAAAAGTGAAAGTATTACCCACTATGCTTACTTGCCAATGACCTTTGGAGTAGACATAAACCCAAAACAT
Source organism: Polyodon spathula (assembly GCF_017654505.1). Classification (NCBI taxonomy): domain Eukaryota; kingdom Metazoa; phylum Chordata; class Actinopteri; order Acipenseriformes; family Polyodontidae; genus Polyodon; species Polyodon spathula. Next base: position 45,862,517 of record NC_054537.1, on the reverse strand, counting down.
AAAAACATGAGAGGTCTGACTGTCCGGGAGGATTCAGTAGGCAGTTATGATTTATTTATTTTAATTTCACATTGTGATCTTATCCATTCGTTCAGTTAAAAATATGTTTAACGTGAACATGGGAACACTGTCATTTTAACCTCAGGATTCAATGCAGCCATTTCTTTTCTTTTCATTATAATTTTTTATCCAAGAATAAATCATTCATTCAGTGTTCTCTAACGGGGGGGGGGGGTATGGCCAGTGAACAACAAGCAGCCTAGTGTTAAGGCTGTGCCTTTGCTCCCCTGTTTACCTGCGCACAAAGCCAGTTTTGTCAGCGCTGGCTGCAAGATCCCCTGCCGCTGTTGCTTCTGCAGCACATAGTGTACACATTGAAAAACAGCTGTTTGCTAACAGACTGCTGGGAAGTAAAAGCTGAGTGAAGTCGTTAACCCACATCCCTTCCCCACTGATAAAGTGCTTTGATAAGCAGGCTATACTGGTGAAAGTTGGCAGGATGGCCAGGGCGAAGGCTCTTAGCAATGAATGTGTGGCTTGTCTGGAGGTGGCGGCCCTCGGCTCCTGCGCAGGATTCCCTACATTTCTGTTCATTCGGATAGCTTGCGGGATGGGATGCTTTGATCCTTCAAAGAAAGTGAGGTCCTCTGAATGTGGGACATACAGAAACCAAACCAGCTTTTCGCCAGATATTATTATCTTTTTTTTTTCTTTATACAATGTGTAAATGTGGTAGGAATTCAAATGTAATTCCACAGTAGCGTTTCATTATTTATCAATTATTTTCAATAAAGTAATAATCATATTCACAATAAAGAAGCCTAGTTCCAACCCATATTCCTAAAATGCCACCTTGTGTACAGTCCTAGCTATTTTATTGTGTATTCTTTTCCACTTTCTTATTTTTATATTGTCCCCCACTTATCAATGAAAGTTTACATAGCCTATGCTTTTATATACACCCATTTGGTTGTTATAGAACAGAGGCAACCAACAATGTTCTGATAATTTCCCTGTTATCGGATCTGTATCATACAATGTATATATAATGGTTCAGAATAATAAAACATATACAAATACTAAGCTGTTCTGCATTCCATAAACAGGAATATTAATTTCAGTTATAATTTATTTCAGTAAAAATTATACTTTTTATGTAAATGACTTAATGGATCCCCCACTGTTTAGATTAACTGAATATGGCTTAAAAAAAAAAAAAAAAAAAAAAAAAAAAGCCTTTCATAGATGTATTGTGAAGAGAGTCTATTTCATTCCAAAGTTAATACATTGTGCTTTTCTTTGATAGTTTTACAAAAGACATTCAAGCTTTTTTGTGTTCATAATAATCTGCACAACAAATATTATTTTACTAATGTATGTTATTATCATTGGTTTTAAAATATTTCTATACTTCTGGTGTACATACTGAATACAAGTGATTTTGATCAACTTAACTTGAGCATCTTAACTCTTGTAATGATATCAGTGTCTTCCTGCAAAAAAAACAAATGTCGACTAGCAGTTAAGATTTGACGTCTGTATTATTTACTGAAGGCATCTCTAAATAATATAGTACATTTGTTATTTAATTTTAAGAATATATACAAAAACATGGTTTGGTGGTCGTAAAATAGTTCTGAAATCAGTAATGAAATTAGCTTAGCTGTACGATTCTACAAACACATTAAAACTGGATTTCTAACAAATAAATCAGTGAAAAAATACCTGAAACTTAAATCTTTTTTTTTTTTTTTTTTTACACTTGGCGATTCAACGTTTACCTAACAGATAAATCTGAAAAACATCATCGTTCAACAATTAAATCTGAAAAAATAAATCTGGGTTTTCGCAAAAAAAAAAAAAAAAAAAAAAAAAAAAAAAAAAGATTTGCTAACTAAATTTGAAGCCAGTATGCAAATGAGCTCTCACCATTGACACAACTGATTTGGCATCGTATGCTGCAGAGCTACCCTGACACTCCGAGAGCCAATCTCTCTGCTTCCCTGCCTCCTCTGCATCCAATGCCAGTATTTTGTTTGTTTGTTTTTGTTTTATAAATTTAAAAAACTTTTAAGAATGTGTTTGTTAACATTTATGTATTTAGATAAATCTAGGAAAATACTCCCCACTTCAAAACATAATTTCTCCGGTTCTATGAGACCTACAGTGATCGTCAACAACTCATTTGAAATGTAAGAACTTGAACTAATTAGCTGTCATTTATGTATTTATTAATTTTTCTATCCTTTAAAAAAAAATATATATATTTTTACAGAACTGCCCCTTTAGTCATAGTCACGCCCCACACTTTTCACACCACTGGTCTAAACAGTCACAGATTTGAATACCTCCTACAGTTTATAAACCTAATGACCAATACATTAACTAAGCCCCTTTCACACTGGCACTCCTATCTGGGTCTGGACCTGAATCACAATCCTGCGTAGTGCGACTTGGATCATACCCAGGCTGACCCGGATCCCAGTGACCCATCTCAGGCCAAACTAACATTTGAGCTGACGGTTTAATCCAGAGACGCTTGGATGGAAGTGTCAGTAGCAAGATGCTTCCGGGGCATCGATACATACATTGGGCACTTGCATCTGTCACCCAGGTCAACCCTGCTTTATTAAAAGCAGGGCGAAATCATTTACCTGACCTGCATGACAACAGGTCCTGACCCGGGTAGGGCATGGCAGTGTGAAAGGGGCTCTAGTAAAGTTCATCAACCCTGAGGGAACAATGGCATTTGAGTAAACAGTAGCACATATAAATACTGCTGCTATTAGATCACTAAAAAGGACACACATTATCGTTTTATAGTCGCACTGGTGTGGAAGTTGCTCCCCCCCTTTTTGCGACTTCAGTTTTAGGAAAACACATTTTTTTGTGTTTAAAATACTTTTTTAAACAACATTTTATTCCATTAATAATTTCACAGTATTTTTTTGTTTTTAGTTAAACTGCTAGAAACTATTCGTTTTTCAAAAATTATAAAATTTAAAATGTAATAATTAACAGAGCGTAAAATCAAATTATACATCCCCCATCACATCTGTATTAATCTATTTTATTTTAACTTATCAAAATACCCAAACAAGTTCAAAAACCTATATTGTTTTACTTTACTGAACTTTTCTTTCCAAAACCATATTTAGACAATCGTTCCAGCTGTATTGGCTTCATGAAATAGTTGCATTAATTTAAACGTTAAAGAAAAGTATTAAACAGTGTTGCGTGCATCTATTAAAAAAAGCAAAAAAATAATTAACAGTGCGCCATCTAATAACCAGTAAACAACACTGTGGCAGAGCAAAGCTCTGCCCTTTTAAATTGGCAGGGATGGGGTTAACTTCCCCTGCCTGCCTGGGTTTATTATGTTCAGGTGGCTGGGGTTGATTAGTTGATTAGGTTGATTAACGATCAATCAGCGCCCAGCCACCTGATATAAAAGGAGGCCTCAGCTTCTCATTTGGGAGGAGGGAGCTGAGGAAGCAGGTTGGTGTTTGTTTTGTGGTTTTTTGAATTTTCTAAATCCAGTGAAGGCATTGCCCAGCCTGGAAACTTTATTTTTGTGAGTTTTGTTTTTGCTTTATTTGTGTTTGAGTATCTGTTATTTTGCCCTTGTGCACTTTATTTTTGTTTATTTATAATAAAATAGTTATTTTTTTGAACTGCAGTCTGTCTCTGGGCCTCTATCCACTCGCCAGCCTGCCACATTTGGTGTCAGAAGTGGGATAGCGCCACCTAGAGGCTCAGAGCAGTATTTATTTTTTTTTTGAGAAAAAAAAAAATGGGAAAGAAGAGCAGACAGTGGAAAAGGCAGGACAAGCAGCAGCTGAAGAAATGTAAGCTGCTGCAGCCACCGCTGGAGGACCCGGCCAGCCTCTTCCCCTGGTGTTCTTGGTGTGGGAAGGAGGACCATCGTTGGCGGTCCTGCCCAGACGTGCCACCGGCAAACTGGTGTGGCCGGTGTGAGGAGGACGGCCACAACTGGGCAGGATGCCCCTACAACCAGGCCCAGGAAGAGGTGCCGTGTTCACCCCGGGCATCAGGGGCCACCCCACTACCTCCAGCACCACCACCTTCACCACCGTCCCAGGAGATCTGGGACTGGTTGATGCACCCTGAGGCAGACCTCGTCCACGATCTCCCCATAGTTATCAACACGCTGTGGCGTCGAGATGGGGAGAGGTGGGAACAGTGGGAGGAACAGCACCACCCGGCCTCCTTCCCAGAGGTTGCCCTCATGGTGGTTAATTACCTGGCGGTAGACATGGGAGATCAACCGGTCACTCCAATAAAGAGAGGTGAGCCGCCTTCCCGAGAGCCAGAGAGGGGCGAGGAGCTGCCGTCGCTCCCAGAGCCAGAGAGGGGCGAGGAGCTGCCGTCGCTCCCAGAGCCAGAGAGGGGCGAGGAGCTGCCGTCGCTCCCAGAGCCAGAGAGGGGTGAGGAGCTGCCGTCGCTCCCAGAGCCAGAGAGGGGTGAGGAGCTGCCGTCGTCCCCAGAGCCAGAGAGGGGTGAGGAGCTGCCGTCGCTCCCAGAGCCAGAGAGGGGTGAGGAGCTGCCGTCGTCCCCAGAGCCAGAGAGGGGTGAGGAGCTGCCGTCGCTCCCAGAGCCAGAGAGGGGTGAGGAGCAGCCGTCGCTCCCAGAGCCAGAGAGGGAGGAGGATCTGCTGTCGCTCCCAGAGCCAGAGAGGGAGGAGGAGCCTCCGTCACTCCCAGAGCCAGAGAGGGAGGAGGATCTGCTGTCGCTCCCAGAGCCAGAGAGGGAGGAGGATCTGCTGTCGCTCCCAGAGCCAGAGAGGGAGGAGGATCTGCTGTCGCTCCCAGAGCCAGAGAGGGAGGAGGATCTGCTGTCGCTCCCAGAGCCAGAGAGGGAGGAGGATCTGCTGTCGCTCCCAGAGAGAGAGAGGGAGGAGGATCTGCTGTCGCTCCCAGAGCCAGAGAGGGGAGGAGGATCTGCTGTCGCTCCCAGAGCCAGAGAGGGAGGAGGAGCCTCCGTCGCTCCCAGAGCCAGAGAGGGAGGAGGATCTGCCGTCGTCCCCAGAGCCCGAGAGGGAGCCAGGAGCCGCCGTCGCCGCCTCCGCCACCAGAGGGAGCCGGGCCGCCGCCGCCGCCTCCGCCACCAGAGGGAGCCGGGCCGCCGCCGCCGCCTCCGCCACCAGAGGGAGCCGAGCCGCCGCCGCCGCCTCCGCCACCAGAGGGAGCCGGGCCGCCGCCGCCGCCTCCGCCACCAGAGGGAGCCGGGCCGCCGCCGCCGCCTCCGCCACCAGAGGGAGCCGGGCCGCCGCCGCCGCCGCCGCCTCCGCCACCAGAGGGAGCCGGGCCGCCGTCGCCGCCTCCGCCACCAGAGGGAGCCGGGCCGCCGTCGCCATGCTACCTTGGACATTCGGGGCCCCCTCAACCAAAGAAGGCTTGGGGGCTCCGACATCAACCCCGCCCACCACCACCCACCATAACAGCCCACCCAAGGGACATAATTGGACTCTTGGGGGAGGGAGGGGGGGGGGGGGGGGGGGGGGGGAGGGGGGAGTTGGCCGATTGCGGCCGGTGTACGTTGTACATGGGGGGAGGTGTGTGGCAGAGCAAAGCTCTGCCCTTTTAAATTGGCAGGGATGGGGTTAACTTCCCCTGCCTGCCTGGGTTTATTATGTTCAGGTGGCTGGGGTTGATTAGTTGATTAGGTTGATTAACGATCAATCAGCGCCCAGCCACCTGATATAAAAGGAGGCCTCAGCTTCTCATTTGGGAGGAGGGAGCTGAGGAAGCAGGTTGGTGTTTGTTTTGTGGTTTTTGAATTTTCTAAATCCAGTGAAGGCATTGCCCAGCCTGGAAACTTTATTTTTGTGAGTTTTGTTTTTGCTTTATTTGTGTTTGAGTATCTGTTATTTTGCCCTTGTGCACTTTATTTTTGTTTATTTATAATAAAATAGTTATTTTTTTGAACTGCAGTCTGTCTCTGGGCCTCTATCCACTCGCCAGCCTGCCACAAACACATTTTAGTGTTGTATACAGTGCAGTACAATTGCATTAAATTTCCAGCTGTACAAATACATTAATATTGTTTTGTTAATCAGAACCATAACCATACACATACTTTACAAGTGTAGCACTGCATTGCACTGACATGTGGAACAAGTTACTGTATGCATTAAAGTCATTCAAAGTACTCATTAAAACAAAATGTTTTCTACATCGGCCCATAAACATGTTCCTCCTCTATCAGCTTGTTTTTCTGTCACCATTTTAAGTTTGTCTTTGTTTCGTCTCCAGTCACGTATTGTTTTTTTCAGCATTGCAATTACCATGTATTTTGGTAAATTCAACAATGTCAATGGCGCTGGTACAGTAGTTTAATATTAGACACACCGGCCCATATGTCGCAATGGTGTATTAGTTGCTGCCACCTTTTAAGGGCCCCGCAAAAAAGCCTAGAAAATCGACATATTGAATTGTTTTTATGGTAGTTTAACCTCGTCTTAAGAACACTTTCAGAAATGTTGTTCTCAACTATGAAATCTACAGATATACTGACATGTTTATTTATTAATTAATCAGACAAGTTGTATAAAAAAGATAGCATGGTCTGTTTTAATGATCTAAACATCTACATATTGCTGTCTTTAACTAGAATTTCCCACCAAGGAGCAATTAATCAATTCCTTTATTACATAACTAAATACAAGACAAATACAATGAAAAAAAGTCCACTTTTCTTACTAGTTTATGAGTTGGAGGGTGACGATATTGAAATATGCAGCTGTTTATATGATCTAAAATACTTAATAAAAATAAATAAATAAAAGCATAGCCACAAAAATCCACCAGACAGAGGCTTCTCCATCTTACCTAGCTTCTCCATCTACAGAGACAAAAACGTCCATCAAACTGTTTGTCTAAAGGCAAAACTGAGTTTACTTTTAGAAATGCCGTAAAGCTGAGATGCACAACAAGGGAAAATTGTCAAAATCAGTGAAATCCCCCTTATTTCAGTTATGGATAATTTAATGCATTTTTTTTTTATTAAATCTAAACTATCTAGTCAAGTGAAAGAAACCCTTAAATCAAAAATAAACACACAAATAATAAACTATATTCATTTTAAAAATGGCTTTTATTTTTTGTTTTTGTTGATTTTTTAATTTTTCTATCAAACTGCCATATCATAAAAACTCAAAAAAGGGGGCTGTGTGTGTGGATAGGAGTATCAAAATATATACTTTATTTGTTTATTGTATTATTATATACTCCATATTGATTCCAAGAGGCAATAAAAAAATACATTCTACATATATCAGCAACAGCAACAACAATTTAACACAAACATACTGTGTGTGTATCTATCTATCTATCTATCTATCTATCTATCTATCTATCTATCTATCTATCTATCTATCTATCTATATTTTTTGTACTTATCTACACACCATACTCCACACTGTTAGGGGGAAAAAAGGTTTGATTGAGAAAAAATTATATATTAAAAATACAAAACTGAAAGATCATAATTGGATAAGTCTCCACCCCCCTGAGTTAATACTTGGTGGAAGCACCTTTGGCAGCAATTACAGCTGTGAGTCTGTTCGGATAGGTCTCTACCAACTTTACACACCCAGATTTGGCAATATTTGACCATTTTTCTTTACAAAACTATTCAAGCTCTGTCAAGTTTCTTGGGGAGTGGTGATGGACAGCAATCTTCAAGTCATGCCACAATTTTCGATTGGATTTAGGTCAGGGCTCTGACTAGGCCACTCAAGGACAGATAATTTTTGGTTCCTTAGCCACTCCAGTGTAGCTTTGGTTGTGTGCTTTGGGTCGTTGGCATGCTGAAAGGTGAAATTCCGTCCCAGTTTCAGCTTTCTTGCAGAGGGCAGCAGGTTTTCCTCAAGGACTTACTTCTCTGTACTTTGCTCCATTCAGTTTCACTTCTCAACTGATAAGTGCCCTAGTCCCTGCCGACGAGAAACATCCTCATAACATGATGTTGCCACCACCATGCTTCACAGTAGGGATGGTGTTCTTTAGGTGATGCACTGTGTTGGGTTTGCGCCAAATATAACACTTTTCATTTAGGCCAAAAAGTTACATTTTAGTTAAATCAGACCACAAAACTTTTTGCCACATGGCTACAGAATCTCCTGTTTTTTTTTTTTTTTTTGCATATTTCAGATAGGATTCAAGGTGGGCTTTCTTGACCATAAAAGCCTGTAGCTCTTGAAAGTTGCCACTGGCCTCTTGGTAACCTCTCTGATCAGTCTGCTTCTTGCTCGGTCATCCAGTTTGGAGGGACGGCCTGACATTGGCCTGAAACTTATCCAACCAAGCAATTTCAGTTTTTATTTTTTATTAATTTTCTACAAATTTGTATAATATGTTTTTCACTTGGAAGCTGTGGGGTAGAATATGTAGATAAATGAAAAAAAAAACTATTTTAATGCATTTTAATTCCAGGCTATGAGGCAACAAAAGGTGAACATTTTGAAAGGGGCTGTTTATATATATATATATATATATATATATACACTAAGAATCCATTGGATATATATATATCCTATATATATATTATATTATATATATATTAACCCAATGGATTCTTAGATCAAGGTATTCTAAGACTTTCCAGAATTAAGTAAAGCTTGTCTAGACCGTGGGTCATACACTATGTGAGTCAGTTTTATGTTGTCTGGCTAACCAATCTTCAGCTGTATTCCTTCTACTCCAGACAACCTGTTCAAGAACTTAACAGTGACAGACATTTTCATTTTACCTAAGGGTGCATTTAACAAAACAATTAATCCAGCGTTTGTCAAAAGCATATGAAGAGGGAAGAAAATGAAACTTCTGGGGAAAAAAAAATTTAAATATAAGAAGGTCCAAGAAATGAATATTTGAAACACTTACGCCATCAGTCAAAGCAGGGTGCCATGTGTTTGCTTTAACTAATGAGATAATTACCCATGATTAGTCTTCTGCAATTGTGTAATTTTGAAGGAATGCTGGTACTGTGAAGTGTTGTAGATTAAGAACCATTTCCTGATAGATAGGCAAGAAAACAGCAGAGCCATTCCCACACCATGGATTAGATCCCAGAAGCCTTTTTTTCTTTCATCTTTTTTTTTTAACTATAGCCTACAGAACTCTCCGCTCTAGTGGGACTCGTGCTAGTGATAACATCAGGATTGTGCATTTTGATCTCCTTCTCAATGCCAGTAACCGATAAAATAGAGAAATGTGAGATGAACATGTATTCTCTTACCATCCCGACACAATGCATAGCAGCTGAAACTAATATTGGGTTATGTGTGACCAAGACTTGAATTGTTTTACAGCTCCTTTGTGGGATCCGTTTACCCCCGAATAAAGTGTTATGCTAACCCCATAATCCATCTGACCGAAGATAACCCCATTTGAAAGAGAGACGGTTACATCCCAGGGTTGGAACAAGCCAGAGCATCTTAACCTGTGTGTTTTTTTTTCATTTTCTCTGAAGCAATTAGTCAGTCATGGTGGCTGTGACAAGTACCAGATACAGGTACCACATTCAGTACACTTGATTACAATATGTGACTGCTTGGTAAAATATGACTGTGGAAGGGGTGTGGGTAATTCACTGACCAGGAGACAGACAGATGTAATTGAAAACGCCACACAGGTGCCCAGTTTTATTTCAGGGGCGCGTTGGGTTTCTTTAGCCTGCAGAGGGCGCTGTTGGTCCGTGGTCTGCTTACCAACTATGGTAAACAGAACCACGGGAATACCAAGCAAGGGTAAACAGTTCAGGCAGACTCATAGGTGCTTCAAAACAATACTACAAAAATCGAAGGCACAAAGAAACAGGAAAAATAAAACAGTAACAAAACTACAAAGAAAAGGTGCTGCACTCTGCAGCAATATCCCGGTCGCTGCTGCCCATGCGACCCGGATCACCGTCCTACACTGCCAGCTATCTAGCCTGCTCAGCTATCCTTATTCAGGGATCTGCCCAAGGGTTCCCCTCCCTCACTGTCTTGCTCTGAACCTCCGTTCCGTTCCGTTCAGTTCGGTCGTAGACCAGCGTTTCCGCGAACTCTACGCGTTTAAAAGGGCAGATCTGAGGAAACAACAGAGCATTAATTTATAGGGCTAACAATCTCCCAAGACACGCCTCTCAGCCATTCAGCGAGGGGGAAAGTCCAAACACCCACTTTCCCACCTCCCCGTGTCACAGCCATGACTCACAGGCGGTTGTTGGACAACTGCCGCCCTCTTCCTGCAGCCGTGAACACGCCAGCAGAGTTAGCACAGATCTCTCCCTGTTACAATGACCTACCCAAATAACACCCTAAATCAAATTTATGGTGCCCATATATGATGTAAATCGGAGGTCTGGGGTAGCTAGCGATCATAAAAATGTAATTTGTTGTGTCTAACATGCTCTTACTTGATGACTTTTTTTGTCTATCGGTTCAGGCCCAGTACCAGCCTGGAAAGACCAGCTTATCAGAGCAGATCTGAGTTACTTTATGGCTGTACACAGCAGAGATATGAATCCACTCCCAACAAAGTGACTCGGAAAGAATCCTTCAGAATTTTTACAATGTTTTACCAGTAAAAGCTCTGTAATAGAGGAATCCTTGTATGGTTAAAAACTAATAAAAACTAAGTGTGATTGATTTTCAGGTGTAGCAATAGATATTGGCTAGATTCTGAAGTAATCAGTCTGACCATAACCAACCAGTAAGGGACCTGAATGGCTCATATCAACATTTTAAAAGAAAAGGCAACATTGCATAATATGTTATTTTCCACAATGGAAATTTTCTATACTGTACCTGTAATTTCTCATTGTAACATATACTTTAGCATGCTTTTGTAAGATTCTCTGTTACGGTTTATGATATTTTATTATAAAAGAGGGACTTTATACAGAACATTATCTGCGCATACATCAGTCAGAATGCTGTTCACACTTGAGTGGTTACAAAAAAAAAAAAAAGATACTACTAGTAAGTACTACTCCAACTATTAGCAAATGTTATGTTTGCAGAAAAATGAATATGCTACACAACAACTGCAGCAATAAACTCTTAAGTAGGAGCTCTTACAATAACTTATTTAGCTATTTATTGGCAGCTTTGAAATGTTAGATTATTATCATAAGCCTGGTTCCCTGAAATAGAAATGTAACCACTACCATATGGGTATTAACCTCTAAGACCCGAAACCTGAATAAGATATAACAAAGCTGCTCGCAGAGCCTGTGACGCAGGAATGTCCCGTCCCCAAGGACATAAATGAACTGCGCTCACAGATCTCAGCGTCATTTTTCCTTCAAGCCTGTTGTAATCATGGGCACAGCGATCTTTAAGGTTAATGGTTACATTTCTATAGGGGCGGGACACTCCGCCACAGGGTAATAACTTCGGCCCTGGTTAGGTACGGTATGGTACCGGGCTGGGAACAGAGCGGGTCGGTGACTTTGGTATTTTGGTAATGGTCTACTCGGTTTGCAGTTACCACGGGTAACAATGTACAGGGATGCCCATCTTTGTAAACTACTGGCAAAACCACTGAGACTGAGGGAAGCCTGCTTTCTCATAGCCTTCATAATGGTAATGGGAAGCTGTCACCAAAATGATGCTGTGTGAGGGATTCCAGAATCAGCCTCTTGGTCCTGTGACGTGCCACTGAGCCCAGCAGCTGCTCTCACTACACATGAGCCGTGGCATGCAATGCAGACAAACCTGTACATAGTCTCTGTGAAAACAGAAAAATATAATGAGAAAAGAAAATATTTCTCACATACAGTAAAATATTTACTTAAATTAAACAAATTGTTTCATAATATTGTCCAAAGCCGGAGCTATTGCAGCCTGGGTGAAGAATACAAAGTCAGCCCTTACGTTGCTTGATCCCTGGGAAGGAGCGATTTAAGCCGATGGCTTCATGCAAGACAAAAGGCCACTGTGGGAAGTAACAAACAGGCTGTAGAGCATAATATACATGTAATTAATTAAAAAAAAAAAAAAAAATTACAGCATATTTAAATTATTGCATAAATTATGTAAAACACAATAATTAATGAATATTATACAGTCATAAGCAACAAGTGCTTATCTGATAGGCTCCTCCTGTCAGGTCATTCTTGAAAGTAAAAATGATGATGATATCTGTGTGTGCCGTTCATTTATGTCCTAGGGGGCAGAAAATGACTGCGTCACTGGCTCTGCGAGCAGCTTTGTTATATCTTGTTCAGGTTTTGTGTCTTTAAGAGGTTAATACCCAAACGGTTACATTTTGTAAAGGGAACATACATGTTTTGTTTTGCTTTGTTTTAGTTATCACTTCTTTGTTAGCATGGCTCCAGGAAGCATTTCAAACTCTAGTAACATGACAGACACATGAGACCACTGCAGAAAGTCAACACCTATTAAACACATTTAAAAATAAAAAAAAACACACACACACACACACACACACATTCTCGTGTACTGTATGCTACTATTTGAATGGAAACAGTAGCTTCTTATCTGGGCAGTCTTCTTTTTTTATAAAGATGCATGTCCCTCGTAAGTTTACCAGGACTTTGAGCTATATTACTCACTTAAATAAGCTATTAAAAGCAGGGGAAATATTTTCCTTAAACAAATATTAAAAGTGGCATTTCTTTCTGATCTCTCCATTAACTTAAAATAATATGACTGTTAATCTTTGGGTATGCCGGGTAATATTTTGCTTATTCAGTTTAAATAAAAGTGCTTTTATAATTAAGCAGCATTTTAAATAACTTTCCTAATGACAGTTAAATTATTTTAATTAATCTCCATTATGAGATTTAAGGGTGAAGAAAAGACACTGGATTGCACAAAAAGAACAACAATCTTAGAATTAAAACTTTAAACTGACATAGCTCTATATCTGAAGCCCCTAGTTAATCTGTTCAGGTCATACTCCAGCCAGTGTGGGCCAAGTGCACTGCTGCTCTTTTCAGAAACTACACAGCAAAGAAAAAAACAATCCAAGTCCATCTCCCACTGAACTCCTCCGATGCAGTTAAAATCAATCAGTGCTCAAATTCCAGCCACCTTAGGTGGTCCTCTCAAATTTGAAACTGCCTCAGTGATGTAATAGTCTGACGGCACTGAACATTCCTGAGCCAGACTATAAACTGTGAACAGACAAAAACACTGTAAATTATATACAACTATCACCGGACTCTGTAATTTAAGACAGTTAACTCCAACTGTCACTGGACACATTTCAATCAACATGCACTCTTCTGCGACACAGTAACTCGCAGGTATTCATTTAGTTAGCTCTGCCGGTCAGCACGCGTTCGTCAATGCCTTTTGGAAAGGGGTGCAAAGGAAAGTCAGCTGTGTAATAAGAGGCTGCGCTGTGTTTGTATCATTAAATTAGAGACATTACACCAGAAATCCACTGATTAAGTGCTTCACCCAATAACAGATATGTTGTTTTTTGCCACTCAATAATTGCAAATATAATAAGACATATTACAATGTCGTTGTTAATCTATGATGATTGTTTGGTTTTTTTCCCAGAAAATATTACAGAGAATTAAAACCCTAAGTGTCTTCAAGACCAGGGAGATATTATTAACATGTCTTTGTTGCTATTACACTACTTATTTCTGGAAAATGTGAAACAAGATGACCTTTCAGCAGAGAGCAGTAGAGATTAGCACTGGTCATTCACTGTGACTCGTGGTTTTCGTAACTGTTTTCCTAGCCATCCCTTGATACCATTAGGAAGCTATAAGACATAATACTGCACTCCAGAAGTAAAGACCAAATAAAATATTGGTGTAAAATAAATAACTAAATGAGACAGTTTCTCCTCTACATTTTTTTTTTTTTTACAGGGACAAGTAACATTAAGTTAACAAAATATAGCTTTGTTAGGAGCTGTATTCAAATATCTTCTTAATTTTGTAAAATATATGGCAAACCCATAGGAGCTGCTGTTGTGGCATCATTTTAATGTCCCTTCTAGTGTGGCCCAGTCAAATTCCTAAAACAGTATTTTTCAGAAATAGTCTTTCAATAGTTTTTTTTTTTTTTTTCAGGTTGACAATAGATTAAAAGTAAGCAATGGTGGAAACCATCCTCAGTATTTCAATGCACCGCTGCAAAAATGTCTTAGGGCCCAATTCAACTGGCTTTTAGTTTGGAGAGAAAAGCATTTCATGAACCTGTAAATTCATGCATACAAATTAAAAGATGTGGATGAATGCTTAGTTCATCATCAATGGTGTGTGAATCTCATCAAAATAAAATAAAACAAAATAAAATATGAGCTGCTTACTGCTTGTATTTCTGTTTTACTAAAGTGTTTTTCCTCAGCTAAAATGCATTTGGCCAAAAATTAATATATTATCAATGGCTATTCATAATCAAAATCTATCACAGAATATTATAAATAAAAGTTCAGCTCACAAACACACTGCTGTTTTGATTATCAACTACGCTCTGCAACAGTGGTTCTCGACCCTGGTCCTCGGGGACCCTTGTGTCTGCTGGTTTTCATTCCAACTGAGCTCTCAATTACTTTACTAAAACCTTAATTGAACTGACAAGTAGCTTAATTAGGCCTTTTTAATTGTCCTTAGCTCATAAAAAGTTAGCATAACATAACATTTTATAGTTAAGCTGAAATCTGTTTAAGAGCAGCAAACAATGAAAAAGGCCTAATTAAGCTAATTATTAGTTCAATTAAGGGTTTAGATAAGTAATGGAGAGCTCAGCTGAGTACTATTGCTCTACAAGAATGCACTTTTAACACTGTTCAGGTCCTATTTAGCAAATATGTGCACAGCCGAAAACGTCATTTAGAAGTCAGGTCTCGTGGGTGGGCTAACGCACATCAAATAGCGAGTCATGCTCCCAGCCAATCAAAGCACAGTGAGGGGAGTAAGGTTACAACCAATAAAGATTCAACATTCCCTTTACCGAAAAAGAGAAGGAAAATAAAAGCGCAATTTTAAATGTCCAGCAGCTCAAGTGAAGAGGACGACCAAGCCCCTCAAGCAAGGCTACAATTTTTTACTAGCCTGGAGGGGGGAGAGTGAGTACAAAATTAAAAATCAGGAGTTTTCCTTAAGTTAGGCATGTATAGCTCACCTTCAAACAGTGAGCACCGTCTCTGCCTTTATTATAATATGACGGTACACATTTGCATCTTAAACAACAATAACTAAGTCTGCACTGTTTTTTATTGTGCCGCATGCATAACATCCTACCAGATACGTTAACTCCTGTGTTTAAGGCTTTAAGGCTTTGTCTGACCACTTTCAGCACTTGCAACTTCCACCACTGGGGCTTTAAGTTCAGCATCTGCTTCCCTCAAACATCACAGACCAAACATTACTTGCACATTGACAGAAAAGGTCCCCTTATGATTTATGCAGAGGTGCCTATTCTGTGTTGGTGCATCTATCTTAGTGCTACAGGCAAACAGTGTGTTCTCCGCATGTCTCCTTCCAGGTCAGCTTGAAGCAGTTGGCAGATGTTAGTGATTGTTTGTCTGAAGTGAAATTGCAGCACTCATTGTTTGTCAGACAGGCTCAGAAAAGACAGTTAACTTCTAAATATTTGGGGACGTCTCCTCCTCCTCCTCTCTTTGTCTGGCCATGTAGAAATTATTTATTTATTTTTGTAACAAAATGACAGTACAAAGTATCACATTATCACATTAATTTCCAGTGCGCAATCTATATTTCTTTTTTTCTCTTTTTTCTATCTCTTTTGTTTGCCTGTTTCAATGGTAGTTTCAGTGTTAGTAATGGCTCCCTGGGTTAGGGCCATTACTGCGCACAGTTTAGACCTGTTTTTCACATGTCAACTGAAACACAAATGCTAACACTGTTGATGGTTTGCTAAATCACTACATTTGTATGTAAATGAGGACATTCCCCTAAAATTCAGCCAAGGCGACACTAACGCTAACTTGTCGAGTGGGCACTAAAATACGGTTGCTAAATTACATATGTGGGCAAAATCTGTTTGCCCAAATGTGCACCCGATTCTGGTGCATTAACTGTCTGTAGTGTTTTGCGATTGCCTAGGAGTTTGCAAATGTTCAGAAATATGGCCCTTCGTGTTATGAAAATATTATTTTTGACCTGCGGGGGAAATGTAACATATAGAAGCTTTACTGTTTGTATAAAAGAACAGTACCTGATTGAAACACTAGCAGAAATTAAAAAAATATTGAGCTGTGGTATACGAGCATTTCCTCCATGAACATTCACCCACAATCATTCCCAATGCATTCCCTTTCTGTTTCCCAGCCTTTTGAGTAACTGTGAGACACTGAAACTAAATAACGTGGGAGAGTTCCATGCAGTGAAGACAAACAGTGAGAACAGGTCAAAAGTGTTCTCTTGATTGATGTATTATGTTGTTGTCTGCCACAGGAGGCATCTAAAAACAATTTCTAATTACCTTTCATCATGTTTTTGTTTATCACATAATGAGGCTTGTAACTGTAACTGATGAATAAAATAGCGTTTTAATGGACATTTTTGTACAATGCGTAAAATACATGTACAGAGAATTTTCTAATTAAAAGCAATTTTATATAATACATGGATGTGTGATTGAAGGAATTTGCTATTTGAAAGACATATGAGAAACACATTGAGACTTTTAATGTTTTTTTTTTTTTTTTTATATCAAGCTCTAATCAATTATTTTCCCCTATAGAGTAGAGCCTGAGAATAAAAATTGCAGTGGGCTTCTGTGGCTAATGAAATGATACTGTGACTTTTCAACTCCAAAATATGTTCATTACTGTACGTTTGCTCCATGGTATAAACAGATGAAGCCAACACAGTTTAAAGGTCAAAAACATATATATATATATATATATATATATATATATATATATATATATATATATATATATATATATATATATATATATATATATATATATATATATATATATATATATTTGACAGCTAGTTGTTAAGTTAGAGAAAAGTTATTGTAGTTTGAGTAAAAATTGTTAAATCTCAACATTGGGTAACAGAATAATTGAACCACTCAGAACAATTTATAAATAGATTAATTAATTAATTAATTAAAACATTACAATGGCATTTGAAGCCATCATTTTTACATGCACACGTCTCCCCTCATTGACACAGTAGCAACACACAACAATGACTATGTTTGACTCTGTATCCCCAAGAGCAGCCTAAATGCAATTTAATCAATGCATACCCGATACCAGCTCTAAAAACCCAGGCCAGAAGCACTTGGCTGCTAACATCTGAGTTACTCCACATAACATGAATTCCAAAATTGGTCATTGCAGCCTTCCAGTCATAGACTGTATATGCAGTATAGTAAGCCAGAAGCCACAGTAAAAACCCTGTCTTAAATCTTTCTACATAGTGTTTTTCCATTGGCCAGCGATGGGGAGACAAATGCAACTAGTCTGTTTTGGAGTGAGAACTCCTTAGCCCAATATCTCTGAAAACCCCCTGTTTCACAAGGCCCTAGGAAGGACCTGATTATGTTTCAGATAATAGCTTATTATACCATTACTGCTGTTCAAACCTGTGCTTGGTAGTTAGTGAATTAAGTACAGTATATAATTAGTCTTCAGAACAGAAGCCAAACTGGTAGCAATACAGCATTCACTCTGCTTGTCCTCAAGTGCTTCAGAGGAAGGATTTTCTTCCTTATCCGAGATGAAGTTACAATTAAACTGTATTTTGTCATGTTAGCAAACAAAGGTTTGAACAGCACTAATAGTGTAATAACATATAAACTGAAACATAATCAGGGTATTCTGAGGGCCTTCTGTAAAGGAAGTTTTAGAAGTATTAGGCTAAAGAGACCCTACTGCTTCCCCTTCGGTTTCAGTTTGTAACAATCACGCTATTGTATGACTGATTTCTTTAAACAATCCTGCTGCATGCTGTCATGTCTGGGCATAATGGCTGTGGTATTTTGCACTGTTTAAAATCCAAAACTCAGGGATGACAGATTTTATTTTACTCTCTCTTCTTTTGAATCCCTACAATTTCAGAACAGTGTAATGACTTCATGGCTTCACTGGGGGGTCAGCTGGAAGGTGCTGAAAGGGATTCACGTGGAAACAGCCTCTACAGGTGTCTCCTTGCAGAAAAACATCATCTACTGAATAACACAAGCCTTTAAAACAGCACTTAAAGACTGCCTTCAGTCATCAATAACCCATAAACAATAATAAATAACCTAGATTTTTGTTTAGAAAACCAGACAGATTGTTAGCTAGGCAGTCATAATTTCATATGTTTTAAAGATATCTCTCTCTCTCTCCACACACACCAAGCTATCAACTCAAGCTCAATATTAATGATAATTGTTACTTAAATCGACTGAGTATATTTGTGAGGCAACTCACACATGGGAGTTTTGTTTTGTTTGAGGGCATTGTTATGAGTAGTTTTCAGCACCTCGTCGAGATGTTCAGGGTCACAGTGTAAGTTTGAATATGTCTGAATGGATTTATACAGATTTTCTTTTTCATTTTCTGTCATCATGAATTACAGAAATCAAATAAAGCAAACTGAACTGATGCATAGGTTTTATACAATACCACATTTCTTTATAACTTTTGCTAGAGATCAAGATTTTCCATAAAGCTAAATGTAATGCTGTTATTTATTGAATGGCTGATTTTGTTCACATACAGTTTAACAATATATGTGAAAAAAAAAATCTATTTTAGTGATATGGCCAAAGGTACTGTTAATTTTACCGTACTTCACTAGTAATGAAACCTGACTGAAAGAATCAAAGAATACAGCTGTGCAACAATTATTAACACAAAAATTCAAGTGTTCTCTTTACCCAAGAAACTTGACCAAGTAAAAAGGGGAGACGTCTATTGTCCATGGGTGGAATATCTTGTTCCCCATCTGGCGTCCTCCCAGCGGGACTGAACCCTTGTGACCGGGAACTCTGTTGACTGAGGCGGGAACAGCGGCCCGGCTCCCTCTGGACCCCCTGGCGACGCGGGACCCCCTGGTCCCTCTGGCGACACTGAACCCTCTGGTGCCAACCCTAACTGGTGAGACCGCCACGACTTGGGGGGGCCGCCGCTACCACTACGGCCTGGGGTGACCGAGACCCTGTGGCTCGTGGAAGGGGGGACAGCAGCACCTTCCCCCTGGGCGACGGTGGGCCAACAGCGACCCCAGGCCCTAAATCCCTAGGAGAAAGCACACTGAGAATTTCTCTAGGCGATGCGGGCAGGCAGGCAACCCTAGGCGATGGCAGAGCAGTTGGCCATCCCAGGCGATGGCGGAGCAGCATCCCTGAGTGAAGTGGTCGGAGCATCCTTGGGCGGTGCTGTGCCCGCTGTTCCCCCTCTGCTGGCGGTGGAGGGAGAGATCGCTCCGGCTGTTCCCCCTCTGCTGGCGGTGGAGGGAGAGACAGCTCTGGCTCTGGGAGCGGCGGCTCCCCCTCTCTGGGCTCTGGGAGCGGCGGCGGCAGCTGGTCCACCCCCATTTCTTTAAGGTGGGGGGATCTCCTCCATGTCTATATGCCAGGACCATGATGAATATTTCCTGGAGAGACCCCGGGTGATGCTCTGTCTCCCACTCCTCCCACCTCTCCCTATCTCGATGCCACAGCGTGTTGATGGAGACGGGAAGGTCGTGGAATAGGTCCACTCTGGGGTGCACCAACCACTCCCAGATCTCCAGTGATGGTGGTGAAGGCGGTATTGGTGGGGTGGCTGCCAAGGATGGGGTTGGTAGCTTCTCCTGGTCCAGGTTGTAGGAGCATTCTGCTCAACTGTGGCCATCCAGCTCACAGCGCCCACACCAGTCAGCTAGTTGCCCATCCGGACAGGACCTCCACCGGTGGTCTTCCTTCCCGCACCAGGTGCACCACGGGAACAAGCTTGCTGGGTCCTCCCACAGGGCTTGGGTTAGTGGTGGCGGCTGCTGCTGCTACTGCTGCCTCCGCCCATTCTGCTCTCCGCTCAACAACTCCAAAATTCCCCCAAAAATCCCCCCCCCAAAAAAAATACTGCTCTGAGCCTCTAGGTGGCGCTATCCCACTCTGACACTAAGTGTGGCAGGATGACAGAGGGCTGAGGCTCAGAGACAATGTAAAGGCAAAAATAAAATTCTTTATTAAACAAAATGATCAAATAAACAGGCACAAGTGCCAACAGAAAGAGGTTCAAACACAAATAATCAAAGTGAACTCACAAAATAAACAGTCAGGTTCCAAGTCTTTAAACAAGACACTCCTTTCTTCCAAACACAAAAACTCTTCAACACAAAACAAACTCCCAAACAGAAAAAACACCTCCCAGCCAGGGCCTCTCCCCTGGCTTTTATTCCCTGTGGCTGGAGCCCAATTAAAATCAATAATTACTAATCATTCAATTAGAGCTCCAGCCACATTCTCACATGTTTTCCTGGCAAGGAGGAATTTAACCCCCTCCCTGCCAGTTCCAAACACATTCATATAGATGGGGCAGTTTCCCATCACAGGCAGCCATATTTGGTCATAGCTCAAATTGAAGGGTATTGTTGCCAAGGTGAAAGAAGATATATCAGGTTTATGAAGGCAGTATTGAGATCATTAATTATTTACATCACACTCTCTTGCCTTTGGACTATCTTAAAATGTACATGCCCAATGTTTCCCTTTTCCATCAGTGAAATATCCACTGCTCACAATTCTCTCTCAAACCGTTCTTCTGAATTGACATTGTAAGTGGAAATACACCAGTGAGGAAGGCTTGATTTACCTGGAAACGAGCAACTTGAGCGAAGTTTGGTTATCACCCTGACCTCTGGCAACTCTATTGTAAAGTAAGGTTGGACTTGTAAAATCTATAGATCAGAGTTATTGAACATCCCTATATATCCAACAGTGTTCTTTTTTTATCATTATTATAAAGAACAATAGTTCTATAGTTGTATAGCTGAACTGATATTTTCAACAAAATTATTTTATTGTTATACATTCATATATACTACGTACTGCAATATTGATTGTCTTTCTTTGCAAATTCTTTCTCTATCCTTTTTGTTTATTAACTTTAAGTATGTTAAAGTGCAACTTTATTATTATTATTATTATTATTATTATTATTATTATTATTATTATTATTATTATTATTATTCATGTTATTTTGTGCGGGTCACTTACCTTGTATTATTATTTACTTTTATTTAGTTTTGCTTTTTAAAACAGTCTGGTGAACTTGACAGAAAATGCTTTATAAATATGGCTCATAATCTTCAAAACTATGTATGAGCTTGGTAATGTTGGGATGTGTCACATAGAATACAAACATGTTGCTGGCTTTGTTTTACAATGTATAGAATAGTAGACCTCGATAATATGTTTGTTTGTTTGGTGAATCTCCACAAAACTTCACTTTATGCTGCATATGTAAAGACAATCTTATTGTTAAGGATTTGTGCTTGAGAACAATTTAGTGAACAAAATGTTATTTATCATAAAAACAAACAAACCCCTAAAAAAAGGCATAGCTTAAAATTGGATCACATGTTAAAGTTGTGTGAATGTTGGACCTGTGCACTGCTTGTATGCTCTGGTTTATTTTTGGTTATTAATAAACCTTTTTTTATACAACTTGCATAATCGGAAATAAAATATATCGATGCTGCTAAAAGCACCAGCTGCAAGCCTCCCAGGCATTGTCTTTCTTCTGGATGTCTTTGTAGTCGTTCAATTTGCAATAATATAATAATGGTTACTGCTGCACCTCACAAATTAACTTTTCTGTTTTGAGGTGTGACTTGTTTGGAGGCATGACATGTTTTGAGGTGTGTGTTTGACGTGTGTCAAGGGTGTTAACCTTACTTCTTATTGGTCAGTTTCATTCCAGTTATGCAACAGAAAAAATAAATAGAAACAGGTTCTATTTTCACGATGAGAAATTTTCTCAAAGCAACATCGCGTTGCTCGTTGCTGGTGTGGATACTCCCATTTGACTGCAGTGACTTCTAAATTATTTGCTCATGTGGATGCAGTTCATTAACTATTAGAAATATTAATGAAAACATAGTGTTTTAGCAATTTTTAACAAGACTTTTTTTTTTCCTTGTTTTCACCCGGTATAGTGTAACAGTCAGAATGACAGACACATGGACGGACACAATCAATGTATAAGGGTCCACATTTTTGGAATGAAATGTACAGTACTATATATGGTATTGGAAAAAGAAGAAAAAAAAAACATTTACAGCTATTAATGTAGCAACACAGATTACATTTAAGCGACTACAGAATAGCCTAAAGGAGAGAGATCATTTTCATAGTCTATACATCATTGTTTATGACGAATGACATTATTCAAGAGTAACGGAGACACTAATCCAATCTTGTTCACTGTGACATAAATGTTGTGTAAACATGTAATGAATTAGAAATGTCTCTCAGTACTAGGAAAGTGGATATGCTGAAGACAGAGAATGGATTCAAATTTAATTTTAGACTAAGTTTGTCACACCCAGGGATAATTAAATTGCACAGACTAACAAATATACATTCTTAAGTAGCTTCATACAAACAGGTTAAAAAAAAATAAATAAACATTATGCAACACCTTTGAAGTACAGTATAATCCACGAAACATAACAGGATTTAAATATACAATATTCTACAGTATGTATCTTTACCAAATACATTTGAGTTTAAAATCTGTCAAACTAATAATGGTTAATTTCTTTAAATACCATACAAATTGACAGAACTGATTTTTCAATGGGCACCACCATTCTGAGACACGGGCGAGGGGAGGAGCCAACAGCACAGCAGAACAACGCAGTTAAACGAGGCAGTCTTCCCAGCGACAGCGAGTGGAAGCGACAGCGAGTGGGAGAAGTACAGGCATGGAAAAGTACAGAGCAGTTTAGAAGCAGTTTAAAAGCAGGTTGACGGCTGCAGAAGAAACTAAACTTAAAAAAAAACCCTCAACATGGTCTTCAAGCCAGTAATCTGTGACACCTGTTTGATGTGGGAAATCCGAGAAAACCCAGTGGAGCTAAACCAAGTGTGCATAAAGTGCCGCGGGATCCAGGATTTGCATAAACTAGTAAGTATGCTAGAAATAGAGCTGGAAGAAGTGAGACAACAACAGGATCTTGAGGAACTGGCACACCCACAATTCATGGAAGTCTGCATCACCCCTAACAGACTGAAAGCCACCAGGGAGATAGAAGGTCAGAACAGCTGAGTTCAGGTAGGCAGAAGCAGGGAAAAAAAGAAACTTCGTCAAACACAACCACCAGAAATCAAAACAACCAACAAATTTGAGTCACTTCAGAATTTTGATGAGCAGAACTAACAACAAGAGAATGAAAGGAACAACATCCAGGATCCCATTGACAGTGGTGATCAGACAGCAAAAAGAAGGGAGGTCATGATTGTTGGGGACTCCATATTGAGAAACACAGCAAGTTCAATTCGCAGTTTGGACCCCCTTACTACAACAGTGTGCTGCCTTCCGGGAGCCTCGGTCAAGCACATCACTGAGAACGTGGACAGGCTCCTAGAACGAACAGGAGACGACCCGGTAGTAGTCGTCCACGTCTGTACAAACAACATTGGAAGAGACAGATCAAAATCCCTGCAAAACAAATTCAGAGAGCTAGGAAGGAAATTAAAAGAGAAAACCAAAACTGTGGTATTTTCTGGTATACTACCGGCACCTTGCAAAGGACCATATGGACAGCTGGAAATAATTAATCAAAACGCATGGCTGAAGACGTGGTGCACACGGGAAGGCTTCACCTATCTTGATCATTGGACCACATTCTACAACGAGGACTATCTGTATAGACGGGATGGACTGCATTTAAATAACAAGGGAACCAGTCTACTTGGAGAAAAGATCCTCGAGCAGGTTCAGAAGCATTTAAACTAGAAAGGAAGGGGGGAGAAATCAACAAAAAAACAGAAGGGAGACCGCATCAAAACAAGAACAACAACTCAGGTAAGACAACCATTAAATGTATTTATCTAAATGCTAGAAGTATCAGAAACAAAATTCTAGAACTTGAAGCTACTGCACTAACAGGTAACTATGATGTGATAGGTGTTACAGAAACGTGGTTGTCTGAGAGTGATGGGGACGAATATAATATTTGTGGGTATACACTGTATAGGAAAGACAGGCAGGACAGAAGAGGAGGAGGGGTAGCGCTATACATAAGAAACAGTCTTGAAGCCCAGGTGTTAAACCTGGACAAAGAAAATAAAACCGAATCAATATGGGTCAGAATAACGGACAAAAATTCAAAAGGCATAATAATAGGAGCATGCTATAGACCGCCAGATTCAGACAGTGAGCACAATAATCTGTTATACAATGACATTAGAAATGCGTGTAGCAAAGGAGAAGCCATACTAATGGGGGATTTCAACTTCCCCCAAATAAAATGGGAAAACCTGGTGGGTAGCGCGAAGGATGAAATAGAAATGGTGGAAATGACAAATGACTGCTTCCTAACACAATTTGTCAAGGCACCGACTAGAGGGGAGGCATGCCTTGATTTAGTCTTTTCAAATAACGAAGACAGAATAACTAAAACAGAGGTCAGAGAACCACTGGCAAACTCAGACAACAACATGGTCTCATTTGAAGTGTTTTTTAAATCCCCAAAAGTAATGACTAAAGCTAAGGTTTACAATTTTAGAAAAGCAAACTATGAAGGTATGAAACAGAGACTAACAGAAGTAGATTGGAGTAAAATAGAGAAAACACCCACAGAAGAAGAATGGTTGTTCTTCAAAAATGTAGTACTAGAGGCGCAAAACAATTATATCCCTAAAGTAGACAAATCTAAATGTAAAACTAAATTGCCAAAATGGTTTAATAGATCAATTAAAAAAAATATTCAGCGAAAAAAGACACTTTACAGAGCATTAAAAAAGGACCAAAAAGAAAGTACACAGAAAGAGTACACAGAAAGAGTACACAGAACTGCAAACGCAAGTCAAAAAGGAAGTTAGAAAGGCCAAGAGAGAAATAGAAATGAACATTGCTAAGGGAGCTAAAACCAATTCCAAAATGTTTTTCCAATATTACAACAGCAAGAGAACATTCAAAGAGGAGATTAAATGTTTAAGAGATACAAATGGCAAAATCGTAGATGAAGAAAAAAAAAATAGCAAATATATTAAATGATTACTTTTCACAAGTTTTTACAAAGGAAGATACTGACAACATGCCCCACATGTCATCCAGTTCCTATCCAGTTTTAAATAACTTTAGCATAACCGAGGCAGAAGTGTTAAAGGGACTAGGAGCTCTTAAAATAAACAAATCCCCTGGGCCGGATGAGATCCTCCCAGTAGTACTCAAAGAAATGAAAGAAGTAATTTACAAACCGCTAACCAAGATCATGCAGCAGTCTCTTGACACAGGGGTGGTACCGACAGACTGGAAAATTGCAAACGTAATACCGATCCACAAAAAGGGAAACAAAACTGAACCAGGTAACTACAGACCAGTAAGCCTGACTTCTATTATATGCAAACTTATGGAAACTATAATAAGATCCAAAATGGAAAATTATCTATATGGTAACAGGGTCCTGGGAGACAGTCAACATGGTTTTAGGAAAGGGAGATCGTGTCTAACTAACTTGCTTGATTTTTTTGAGGATGCAACATCTATAATGGATAATTGCAAAGCATATGGCATGGTTTATTTAGATTTCCAGAAAGCTTTTGACAAAGTTCCACACAAAAGATTAATTCTCAAACTGAACGCAGTTGGGATTCAAGGAAA
The DNA here is from genome assembly GCF_017654505.1 of Polyodon spathula. Classification (NCBI taxonomy): domain Eukaryota; kingdom Metazoa; phylum Chordata; class Actinopteri; order Acipenseriformes; family Polyodontidae; genus Polyodon; species Polyodon spathula. The sequence continues at coordinate 45,836,730 of NC_054537.1, read as the reverse complement.
CACATGTACATGGATTAGGGAGTGGTTAACATGTAGAAAACAGAAAGTACTGATTAGAGGAAAAACCTCAGAATGGAGTGTGGTAACCAGTGGTGTACCACAGGGATCAGTATTAGGTCCTCTGCTATTCCTAATCTACATTAATGATTTAGATTCTGGTATAGTAAGAAAACTTGTTAAATTTGCAGACGACACAAAAGTAGGAGGAGTGGCAAACACTGTTTCAGCAGCAAAGGTCATTCAAAATGATATAGACAAGATTCAGAACTGGGCAGACACATGGCAAATGACATTTAATAGAGAAAAGTGTAAGGTACTGCACGCAGGAAATAAAAATGTACATTATAAATGTCACATGGGAGATATTGAAATTGGAGAAGGAATCTATGAAAAAGACCTAGGAGTTTTTGTTGACTCAGAAATGCCTTCATCTAGACAATGTGGGGAAGCTATAAAAAAGGCTAACAAGATGCTCGGATACATTGTGAAAAGTGTTGAATTTAAATCAAGGGAAGTAATGTTAAAACTGTACAATGCACTAGTAAGACCTCATCTTGAATATTGTGTGCAGTTCTGGTCACCTCGCTATAAAAAAGATATTGCTGCTCTAGAAAGAGTGCAAAGAAGAGCGACCAGAATTATTCCGGGCTTAAAAGGCATGTCATATGCAGACAGGCTAAAAGAATTGAATCTGTTCAGTCTTGAACAAAGAAGACTACGTGGCGACCTAATTCAAGCATTCAAAATTCTAAAAGGTATTGACAGTGTCGACCCAAGGGACTTTTTTTACCTGAAAAAAGAAACAAGGACCAGGGGTCACAAATGGAGTTTAGACAAAGGGGCATTCAGAACAGAAAATAGGAAGCACTTTTTTACACAGAGAATTGTGAGGGTCTGGAATCAACTTCCCAGTAATGTTGTTGAAGCTGACACCCTGGGATCCTTCAAGAAGCTGCTTGATGAGATTTTGGGATCAATAAGCTACTAACAACCAAACGAGCAAGATGGGCCGAATGGCCTCCTCTCGTTTGTAAACTTTCTTATGTTCTTATGTTCTTAAGCACAGGACAAATATGTTTAGATGGAAAGAGCTTTTTTCATTCAAAATTCACACTCATATTTCATTCAAAATATGAGAATATGAAGCACATCTGTATCAACAGTTATCCTTACAAATGACAGCGCACAACGATATTTCTTGACAGGTTTTGTTTATTTGGCGGGCTCTGCCTAACAGTCCACGGGTGATCGTTAGCACTGTAACTCCTCTGCTGCTCGCTTCCAGTCCTCATCAGGTACGGCTTACTTAAATTGCAGCTCAATCCTTCTTTGTTTTTTAGCATCAAATCTCTGAATAATGGTCTGATACGATTGTGGACTTCGCTCGAGTTTAACGAGGAGCTCTCGCTCAATAGAGATAAGGGAGAGGGCTCAGAAACAGGTAGGCCCTATAGCACTCTTCAGGTATGTTTTGATGCGCTTTAGATAGGAGAAGCTGTTCTCCACACTAGCTGTGGTTTCGGGGATGGTGGCCACCAAGCTGAATAAGCGGTATGCCTCTCTTAAAACTTCACGCACCCCAGCCTTATTCATAAGGTGCAGGACGTCTCCGACTGAGCAGTCCTGGAACTGGGTATCGTGGAACATGACATTCAGCTCATTCCGTAGGCAATGCAAGTCGAAGTACTGGGCATAGGACTTTGTGAGAGAGTGGAGCTGTATTTGTATTTAGGCATGAGGATTGCACAGCACTTCACGTGCAGGTAAAATGTAATAATATGTGAGCACGGGGGATTGCACGTCATTAATTTACTTGCACTTGTACCGAGACTCCAATTGAATGATTGATTAGCAATCTAGTCTTGGTACAGCTGCATAAAAGCAGCATGTTTTTACTCACTCAGGGTTGTGTGTGTTAGAGGAGAGACATAAGTCTATAGAAGAAAGTAGACAATTGTTAGATGGGCTGGCTGAAAACCAGCACGATACTTATTTATTATTTGTTTGTTTATTTGTTTGGCCAATACACCTTTTTCTTTCTGTCTTGTTTTTGTTAAATAAATATACTGAGTGCCACAGCTCAGTTTTCATCCACCATTACATGTTTTGGTTTCTGTGTTTTTCTGGGTCTGACGTCACCACTACATTCATCCTGGACTACATTCATCCTGGACACAACTCTCACATAGTAGACTACAGTACAAACTTGAGAAATGTGACAGTATCACGATTTGCGATTATGTAGCTATCTAGCTACTAGTTAGCTGTCAGCAGCCCTGATTAACTCTGTTTAACTAGCTAAGCCAGCCAGTCACCTAACAAAATGAACTGAAGACTGCACACATAATAGTGAATTAGTTAAAATTTATTAGCTACTCAATCAACAAAATACAAACAACAAAACACATACACAAAACAGAACACTGCCTTAAGACCTCTGCTCTGCTCGTTCTCAAGCTAGCCAGCTTCCTAGTAAGGCACCTCTCCGTCAGTGCGTTACCAAGCCAAGAGTTGTTATGGAACCGTCCCTTTGGAGCCCATTATAGTTGCTTGCGTGGGTAAGGCCGACCCCTCCCGTTGCCTTACTAGATACACTGTTCTTGCGTGAAATCTCAAGGGAATTGCAACGCTCTCAGCGTAGCCACTGACAGCTCCCAGTCCAGGGCAACGAATAGCGCTAGAGGAGCTGCGGAGGTCAGGCGTTTTGAAAGATGATATTAACTCACAGAAGTTTTATTGTATTTGTTTAGGAAAAAAAAAATAACCTGCCTATAGTGACGAGCCACCATTGCTCAGCAGCCAGGTCAGCGGCTTGTGATCTGTTATCAGTGTAAATTGTCGCCCGTACAGTTACTGGGGAAACTTTTTAACTCCAGATATAAATCCCAGAGCTTCCTTTTCTATTTGAGCATAATTCTGCTCTGCTTTGGACAATGTTTGTAATGCATAGGCGATGGGCGTTTCACTGCCATCAGGAAATGTGCGTGAGATGATGGCTCCAATACCATATCCGGATGCATCACATGCCAGGCTAACAGGCAGTTTCTCATTAAAATGTGCCAAGACTTTAGAAGAAGTGAGCTATTGCTGGAGTTTCTTGAAACTTTCCTGACAGGCTGGAGACCAGTTCCATTTTGCTATTTTCCTCAGAAGACTGTTCAGTGAACCTGCCAGGGTGGACAATCTTTAAATAAACTTGCCGTAGTAATTCACAAGTCCCAAAAATGACAAAGCTCTTTTACATTTCTAGGCTGTGGTGCTTTTGACTACTGTTTCCAGCTTACTGGATGATGTTGAGAGGCCAGTTTTGTCAGTCACATGTCCTAGATATTACTCTGAGGGATTCAAGAATGAGCATTTTGATTTCTTGAAGCGAATGTCATACTGTTTTAGTCACACCACCACTCTGCTCAGGTTCTCTAGATGGCTTGTGATGAGCCAGTGATGAGCATGTCAACTTGGAAACAGATTAAACCTGGAATGCCCTGCAAGATTTTGTCCATGGTCTGCTGAAATAAAGCTGTGATAATGCAATTCCAAAAGGCAGTCTTTTGTATTGGTACAACCCACGATGTGTGCTAATGGTGGTGTTCTAGAATCTGCACTACGCTGCATTTGCAAAAATGTCTGGGAGAGGTTCAGGTTTGTGAACAAATCGCCTCCATTCAGAGCTGCAAACAGATCTTCAATCCTTGGTAACGGATACTGATGCACTTCCAAGAAGGGATTAATGGTAATTTTGTGGTCACCACATATTCTGATGGGCCCGTCTTCTTTAACTACAGTGACAATGGGAGCTGCCCATTGTTTATTTTGTTCCAGTCCAGCCTAATAACTTTCAGCCAGTTTCTACCACATAGAGACAGGTGATTCCCTTTAACAATGATCAGAGGTAGCTGTGCTGTCTGATCTCCATACTGAACTTCAACTGACATTTCCCCCAGTATTTTTTACAGACTCACCGGGATAGGTGCTCAGCTGAAGGAAGGTTTTCTCTAGTGGGATTTTCTTGAAAATTCTTTCCCATGTATTCACTGAGACAATGGAGACAGATGCCCCAGTATCAACATTCATTTCAATCACATTACCATTTAAAGAAATGTCAACTTGAATTCCTTCATTTGAATTCAGATCAGACTTAATGCAGTACAATCGCTCTTCGGCATCGTCACTGTTAGCTTCACTTTTGGTTTCATCTGAACTGACATCTAGTTTCTAAGTAGTGCATCTTTTCTGCTATTGGTGGTAAGCTTTGGTACGTGGCCTATCTGTATATGCCTCAGAACAAGCCTTCGATGGCAGTGCAGTTTTACTTTGATCAGTCTTTGATCTGCATGCTCACTGTATATTTCCCCTTTTTCCACAGTTGCGACAATCAGCTGTTTTCCATTTACAGTTTTCTAAATGATGCCCTTTTCCATTGCAACAGTAACAGGCAGTCTGAGAATGTGTATTCACTGACTTCACACTATTGACTTCTACATTACTAGAATGCACTTTCATATCCCCTGCTTGTTTCTCTGCTGTCTCAGTTCCTTGAGCAATATCAAATACTTTTTTTCAACGTCAGGTCTTGCTCAGCTAACAATCTGCGTTGAATTCTTTCTTTTCTTAAACCACACACTAAGCGATCCTTGGCACAGAGCCATCTGGAAAGGACACAGTCACATCTTTAGCAGATGATGGGGGAGAGCCCTGCCCAAGAGGAATGGACATTTCTTCAGAGCAGACAGACACATGCTTTTCTAGTGAGCGCTTCGAAAAAGTCGCACAAAACTTGCAGAAGCTGCGGTCAGCGAGTGTCTGTCTTGCATGCTCTGGCCCCAGGCAGGAAGAGAACCTGCCGTGCTTATCCTCCACTGGGAGACTGGCCTTGCATATGTCACAGGAACCTGGCATGATGCCACAGCAATGCAGTGAAAACCTGTTGCCTCAGTCTACCCAAGCACAGCTGCACAGTCATATACTGGTACAGTACTGTCTCAGGCTGTTCAGAAGCAACACCACTATACAGAATTTAACAGGTCGGATGCAGTCTACAGTACTGTAAAAATGTACAGTAAACTGAACCAGTAAAAAAACTGAACAGCCTTGGTGGTACGGTACCCTGGGTAAGGTACACGTGCGGTGACTTGCACTGGGTTGGCATGGTACCCTTGGAACACTGCCCTCAGTACGGTATATACGCGGTGACCTCGTTCCCTGTTTGGCGGGTACCGGGTCCAGAATGGAGCGGGTCTACTCGGTCCGTGTTACCGCAAGCAGTAGAATCCAGGGATGCCCACATGTATAGCTTCTGGCAAACCCACAGTTGGAACACATACAAACTGAAGGATCGTGCAGTTAGAACCTAAACAGCCTTTGTAATGGTGCTGCACTGACGGCAGTGATATACTGTGGAAGACTGCAAGCAATCTAACCTAAGCGCGTATCAACAAAAGAAAAAAAAAAGAAAAAATTCACACACAAGAGAAAACCCCCACAGTAAAACAGTAATCTCAATATTATAATTCAAATAATAATAAACCCGTACTCATTAGCGCAGAGCTGCTGAGCCTAGTAGCTGTACTCATTTTTCTGTGCAAGACAGAAAAACACACAATAGAAAATTTTCTCACAAAAAACAGTAATAAACAATTACAGTTCAGAAAATAATAATATCATTCCAAAAACAAATTTCTTTTTATTTTAACTCCAGCCAGAGTTAATAGCAGCCTGTACAAGAGCACAAGTCAGCAGATTTAAGCTGCTTCAACCCTGGAAGGGACGGCAGAAGCCGTCGGCTCCATGCGGAGCACAAGGCCACTGCGAGAAGTAACAAGCAACAGGCTGTGTGCAAAAAATTATGTGTAATTAGTAAACTAAAAATACAACTTTTAAAAAATAATTATTATCATGTTAGTAGCTAAATATATGCAGATAGAAGTAACCAGTACTTATCTGCATGCTCTCCCATCAGGATCTGAAAGGAAAATGTTATTAGTGCCTGTGTCTGCAGTCCTCTTATGCCCTCAGGGGCAAGCATGGCTGTGTCACAGGTGCTTGCTCGCAGCTTTGGTATTCTATTCAGGTTTTAGGCTCTTTACAGGTAAATACCCATTCGGTTATGGTTACATTTCATACTTGATAGGGAAAAGCATAACGTACCAGATTTGAATGGGCACTTCCCTGCTTTCTTAGCAGAAGTTGTTTTGGCTTGGTTTAGGTATGCGCGAGCAAACCTGTGCGCTGTGTACCACTTTTTACCGCGTATCATTCTTGTTAAGTAGCTTTTCCAAGCCGATTACAAAATACTACTGGTAAAACACAATATAATGCTATTTTTAAAAACACATATGATTCAACGCGTATTTGGGTTACTGGTTGTACTCCTGACTCAGGGAAAGCACACAATATGGTACCGTACTGTACTACTCATGTGTACAAAACTCCACTTTGCAAGCAATAGTAGTGCAAACAAACAGGACCCTGGCCAATAACAGATATCACATCATTCCACCATGCACCAAAATGTGTTATGTGTGCAAAACTCAACAATGAATTTGCTAATTGTATTAGCGATCCAAGTCAGGCTTAAAACACATGTAATTAAAATGTTTCCTGTCTTAAGTATCTGTAGATCACATGATGTGTGCGGATATTTGTACTCTAAGACAAACATTATTAATATTAATATCAGCGTTTTGTTCTGACTGATGCAAATCTTTGCGTCTCTGTATTGCTTTTGCTGAGCTCATCTGTAACCAGAACCCTTGAGGACCCGCCTCTTCTCCCACTTCCTGCCAGTATTAATCAATTATAAATGTACCGTATGTACAATTACTGCATTTTTTTATTATTATTTGTAAGGTGTTTTTAATTTTAATTCACTTAAAAGAGAAAGCACAGTGATTTTTCAGTTCAGTTCAGTTTTTTTTTTTTTTTTTGTGCTTTTTATTTGCTGCAATATGCTTTATTTTGCAATGGTGAAACACAATGTTTGGCTCTGCTAACACAGACACATAAGAATACAGTAGTTATACAATGATGTGGTTATGGCAGAGAAATAACTCATGTAGTACCAAGTCAGTAAAGAAGGCAGACTAGTAAAAATGATTCCTCCAAAAACTCATTTAAACCTAGTGAAGAACTTTCAAACCAACAACATATTTAGCAACTATATTTGTATAGCTCTGTGTTTGTTTGTCTCTATGGGGAGAAGTGAAAATGTGCTCCGGACCTTGGCCTTGCTGTAACCAAGAATTTTGGACCATCACTAAAATAATTAAGTACCCCTACTCTACAGAATGTCAGCATCTATCTGAAATATAACTGTTTTTCTTTAAGGTCTAGCAGGGGAGATGTTTTCCTGCTGGAGAACCCTACAGTAAATGTGATTGTCAAAGTTGTACAATAAGGAAGTTTAAATGTGCACATTGAAAAAATAAGCATTTGATCTCATCGTTTTAGGCTGCAAAACTGTATTCAATATTGGCTTTGAATGCCACTTTTCAATGCATTTTATTCTTTATTTTTTGCATATTTCCTTATTTGTGTTTTAATATACTATAAGAGAGAGCTAAACTGGTCTAAATGGTGGTGGATCCAAATACCACCATCTTTTAAAATCACTAGAAAAGATCCTCTGCTGTTTAAAATATTTTTGCAACCAGAAATGCACAAGACATGCACATGCACACTTATTGTTTGATTTTCATAATCATGTTCCAGAAATTAATAAATATTATCTTATTAACAGTATATAGATGTGCTACTGTCTCGATCAATAGAAAAGTGAGTGCTAATTTATTTGCTGAAGCGATATTGATCTTTGGATACAAAAACAATCGTAATATTAATCATTTTATATACTGTATGTGTCATTTTTCGTGAAAATCTCTCTGGTATTATATCTGCCATGGCTTTGTTGCATCTAATATAATACAAAAGCTTTATTTTAAGGTGTAGTGCTAAGCTTGTTCTGAGTTTAATACAGAACATTAATACTACAATGACAGTCAGAAATATGCAAGTCGAAACACAATCTAAAATTAAACAAAGCACCCATAGAGCCCAAACTTTCAGCAACTCTAAATAATATCCCACCTGTCATCATGTCAAACAGCTTGGCACGTCTCCATAACAAGACAAAAGTCACCTTTGTGTGGTGCACACACTTAAATCAAGTAAAGAGGTGCTTTCTGTAGCAAGAGAGCAGATATTCTTAAACGAGAAAACAAGGCTACTTTCTTTTTTTCTTGCACATACAGGTTAAAGTTTAACAGCTGCAGCTCTGTCAAACTGCAAATTATTATGGTGTAACCTTTTCCTCAATCGTAGACACTGTTTAATAAAGAAAATATACTGTACAACTTATACTAAAAATGTGATCAGCAAAGTGTTGCCAATGAATTTGACTCACTAGTAAGAAAGACACTGACATAAAAATGCAGTGTTTCTTTGTAACTGATTAAGCATGTATCTTATCAACTTTTGCACACAAACATAGTAGACTATAATAATGTAAAATGTACTAAGCATAATACATTTCAATTATTTTGTGCATGTACAGTTTTTCTTAATGAGAAGACTCAGGAAAATGTAATTTGTTTTAACCGTGAGCTTAGGCTCACCCAATTGTAAATCTGCTTTGGGTGACCTAGTAAGGCAAGTTTCTTTTATATATACACACTACGGGTGCACCGATAATCACCAGCCTATCGGCATGGCACCGATATAAGAAAAAAAAGTGCGATCAACCTGCAGTAAGTATGTCTAAAAAGAGCGGCGTTTGGGATTTTTTTAAATATCTGAAGACAACAACAGTATAGCCGAGTTGGTGCTACATTAAATCCAACGATGAACTGCGAGTAGAATATTAATCTGATGTTTTTTTTTTTAAATATTTAAATATTTCTTTGAATATTTAAGACTCTAGAGTGTTTGCCTCTCCCGTGCTGCTCAACACTCCCTCCATTTTTCTGATTCAGTCTTTATTAAATGAAAACTATCACTATGTGAGCTACAAGATATATTGGTCAGATCTTTTGCTGCATAATCAGTTGCTGTAAAACTGTGGTCTAGTAATATTATTGACTATTTACACATAACATGTATATACAGATAAAAAGTACACCCACCCACAAAAAGAAATACACAAACATGCACATACAAATTACAAATAAGCATAACAAACTACAAAGATCTTTTCTCGAACCACTAGTGTGATTTAAACAAACCCAATGGCACACATGGTCATAGTGTGGTTGCTTTTAAAGGGTGTTAAAGGGAAGTTGCTACAATAAAAGAAAACATGGCGGCCACATTGTATTATATCATCAACTTACAAAACTGGCTTATAACTCCTTTTAGAGTGCAGATAGGGTCGTGGTTATTATGGAACACATATAGTAACCCATCTATGCGCTATAAAAAAAAATGTCAATTGTCTGTGACCTTTGACCTCTCCTAAAGGTCAAATGTAAAACTGGCTAATAACTCCTTATAGAGTGCTGATAGGGTCACGGCTATTATATAGCACATCTAGTAACCCATGTATGCTCTATAAAAAAAAATTATCATTGCCCATCGCTTCTGACCTCTCCTAAAGGTCAAATGTAAAACTGGCTTATAACTCCTGAGAGAGTACACATAGGGTCATGGTTACTATGTAAAAATTGCATTCTTCACTATTTGCTAAAGTGTTTGGTACTGGTACTGTTACTGGTGCTGGAAGCAGTAAAATCTGATCTGTAAAATCAACACTTTTGTGAAAGTCACGAAACTTGGTAGGGTGGTAGAGGCCTATAGGAAGTTGTGCCACATTGCTTGGCAGCCATATTGAATTTTTCGCAAAAATTAGAACATTTTCAAAAATCTTCTCCAAAACAGCAATCAGCCGAGTTCTGAAACTTGGTGCACATAATCCCCTCATGGTTTACATTCAGATTTGTTTGGGAGAAGGAAATCTGTAAGTGTAGTTTTGCGGTCATATTGAATTTGTCAAAAATATTCCAACATATTCTTCTCTGAAACAGTTACGCCAATTGAAGCGAAACTTAGCCTTGGCAAGGTTGTCAAAAGCAAGTCGCTACATAAAAAGACATGGCTGCCATAAGCCAATAAAATTTCAGATATGGTTAATTTGCATATATTGCCGTTTCTCTCTCTCTCTCTCTCTCTCTCTCTCTCTCTCCTCTCTCTCTCTCTCTCTCTCTCTCTCTCTATATATATATATATATATATATATATATATATATATATATATATATAAAGTTCAAATGCAAAACTTGCTTATAACACCTTACAGAGTGCAGATAGGCTAATTGTTACTGTGAAACACATCTAGCAACCCATATATGCTCCTATTGAACAATATACTACAAAGATTAATAGAGGCCAATGGGCTACTAGGCCACGTGTGAAATACAGTCATGCTCTGGCGCTTGGTTATTGCTCGAACGTCAATATAAACAATAATTTGTTATATTGTTATTACATGAAGTACTCCAGAAAACTTTTGTAATTTTTCGTTATCTTGCTTAGACTGCAAGTCAAACGTGCAGGTGTATTTGGTAAACTTCGTCCTTAACTAATGACACTGGCAGAAAACAAATCAGTGTTAAGTTCAAACTCAATTTTGTAACCGGACATTGGCTATTGTTACGTTTATAACTTTATTGTTATGACTTTTTTTTTTTTTTTTTTTTTTGATTATGTGAACAAATGTAAGTTGTGATGAATTTTTAAGCAGTGTATGCTTAAAATACAAATTTAACAAAAGTTGTAGTTGACATTGAGTGGGCTACTTTTTTTTTTTCTACTGTACAGTATAGGTTTAAGTTATAATACACAATTTTTGACAGGAAGTAGCTATAAATGTTAATGTCACATTATATATATTTTTTCTAAAGAAGTGTTTTTACTAGTACAAATGCAAAATGTTATTTTTGTGTGACTGTTGAAAAACAAATGTATAAATTGCTGTCAAGCACACAATATAATACTACGTTATTCTTTGTATTAATTTTCTGAAGTAAATGCTATAAGTAAATCTCTATTGGTGCACCTCTAATACATATCCTTTTATAATCTCATGAAGAAGAAAAACAATTAAAAAAGAGGATCTGTTTTCAAAATTGGGTTTATCATATGATAAAAAAAAAAAAAAAAGATATTGTCATATAATTCTTTGTAAACATGAGTACTCATGTCGTACAGCAGAAAAAAGGTTTTCCATTCTAAGAACTTAAGATACAGTACTGGATATATATATATATATATATATATATATATATATATATATATATATATATATATATATATATATATATATACACACACACACATATTACGGTGAAAAAGTGCCCACTGTCTGATTTTCTGCATTTTTGCTTATTTTTGACACTAAATGTTATCAGATCTTCAACCAAAATCTAATATTAAATAAAAGGGACTCTGATTGAACAAATAACATAATATTTTGATACTTATTTCATTTATTTTTTAAAGAAAGTTATGCAACACCCAATGCCCCTGTGTGAAAAAGTATCGCCCCCTTAGACTCAATAACTCGTTCCACCACCTTTAGCAGCAATAACTGCAACCTAAACGCTTGCTGTAGTTATTGATCAGTCTCTCACAGTGCCGTGGAAGAATTTTGGCCCAGTCCTTCATTCAGAATTACTTCAACAGCGGGTATTCGACCATAAACTGCTCATTTTAGGTCCTGCCATACATCTCAATGGGGATTAGGTCTGGACTTTGACTAGACCATTCCAAAACTTAAAATTTCTTGTTCTTCAACCATTCTGATGTAGACTTGCTTGCGTGTTTCAGATCATTGTCTTGCTGCATGACCCAGCTTCGCTTCAGCTTAAGCTCACAGACGGATGGCCTGACATTTTCCTGTAGAATTATCTGATACAGAGCAGAATTGATAGTTCCTTCAATGATGGCAATTCATCCAGGTCCTGATGCAGCAAAGCATCCCCAAATCATGACAGTACCACCACCATGCTTGACCGTTGGTATGAGGTTCTTACTGTGGAATGCAGTGTTTGGTTTTCACCAGAAATAACAGGGCCCATGTTGGCCTAAAAGTTCTACTTTTGACTCATCTTTCCATAGAACATTGTTCCAGAACTCTTGAGGATCATCCAGGTGCTTCTGACAAACAAGCATTCATGTTCTTCTTAGTGAACAGAGGTTTCCACCTTGCTACTACAGAGTCAGAAGGGGGGTCATCGTATCATTCTGTGCATGAAAGTAACAGAATTGGAATATACAGGGAGGAGTCTTAAACCATTCTTTGTGTCTTCTTGGTTTCTGGTCTCCAACTCCCCTACTGACAAAGAATGCTTTTAAAAACAGTCGTAAACTAAATACTGGACACATGGCTTATCTTCACGATTGCTGAATGATCCATTTGGCGCCACTAGCCAAACAATTCTACGTGTCTTCACGCTAGAGGGGAACCAGTTCTTGTCGTAAATCCAGCCAACAAGGGGCCACATCGGTACGAGAACAACCAATAAAAGACACTTCATTGGACTCAGGCACTGCCCAAAATAAACCGACTAGCCAATCACAGGGTTGAAGAGAATCACAAAACCTGCTGACTTTCGAAGTGGAGCGAGCTTCTGCAGTGTGAGCGAGCTTCTGCTGTGTGCTGCTGTCTTCCAGGCAAGCTGCTGCCCAGACATGCATGCTGACCACAAAGGAAGTATGCACAAGTAGTGCCTTCCAGCTAGAGTTGTCTTGAAGTTCGGAGGGACAAAATGTATGCTACACTGCTCTGAACAAAGTTGCCGAGTCATGGGAGCATACATGCTAGAATTCACAGAAGGCAAGGAAGAAACAATGTTCTGAATAATGGCTAGAATCATCTTCTGCGGAAGAGCCCTGTCCTACGAGAGACTGCATTAAAAGGAAAGCGGATTTTTGTTTCCACGTATCTGCATGAAACGAACTGAAGCGAAGCCATCAGTTATATTTTTGGAAGATTCCAAGAGAATCGCCACAAGAACACTTACAACTATATAACTTTCTAATTGCAACGCATTAGCTGAATTGAGTTATATCTGATCAACGGAACTATTCCCAGTGGGAAAACTGCCAACAACAAAGACAATGTTGCAAGCCTTGGAGATCAACAAGCAAATCCGAGTTTTCAATGCTGCCGTTTTATTATCCATAATGCTTCTTTACTACAGACCAGTATACCAGCTGCATCTATAAAACAACTTCAATTTAACAGTTAAATTAAAGAGTTCTAACAACTAAACATCTCTTGATAAAGCTCATAAAAACAACAACCTTGGTGATTTGGGCATCATAAATACACCACAGATGCAGAAAACACATCATTTCTCTAGAATAAAGAAGATGATCAAATTGAGAAAAAAAAAAAAAAAACACACCACTGTTTTTTTATTTAAAAAATACTCATTTTAAGCATTCGTGTTAAACATGTTATCTTGAAGGCTCTTACCATGCAAATGGACCCCTGAGACCTGCCCAGCATGGCTGTTTTGACTTACTGTGAACTAACTCTGCTATACTCCTGTTGGCAAGGATGACAAACCACCAACCATGAAGAACAAACTAAACACTGATAGTAGCAGAATTTAGTAGCACAATTACCTTTTTAACTGTTAATATTACACAGAACTTTGTTCAATGTGAGAAGTATCTAAATTTTAAGAAAACAATGGGGAAAAAAAAACATATTTATGCATTTTAATGATTAAGAAACACGCATCACCAGCAGTGTCCCTTTGGGACTATCTCTGGGCAAAGCTGAGCGATATGGAATTTCTCTTATGAGGCCAGACAAAAAATGACCACAGGTGGTGTGCAGAGGTAATTTCTTCCCTCCTGACTGGGTTTGTTACAGGGAGTTTGCAGTGGAATGTATAATAAACTTATTGTTTCAAGGTGCAAGAAAATAACTGGTACACACCTCTACCTTACAGAAATTCCACCTTGCTCAGGCATGCTATGGCACTGCCCCACATGTAAAATATGCTGGTGACTTTAATAAACATGACACACAGTAATAAATGGTGATTAAGAACACATAATACACATTAAAAAAAAAAATTATTCCTTTACAAGTGCAAACCTTCATGGTCAAGATGAGGTATATTATTAGATCACTCTACCTCTTCTTTAAACATTTTTCATAAGTTCCAGTTTTGTGCATACAATAGCGTACACGACTTACATGTAATAAGCCTACATTAACACAGCAATATTTAACAGTTATCCAGCATATTCAATGACAGAAACAAAATTAGGTAGATCCTCTAGGCAAGCAGCAAGAACCCCCAGTAAGAATGACTTAATGTACCCAAAGCACACTGTAACAGTGTGTTGGATACAAGGGGCCCTATTTACAAAACATTTAGGGAAGTTTTAAGTACTGTTTTTTTTTTTTTTTTTTTTTTTTTTTTTTTTAACACGTTTTGATAGTAAAGCACAAGGGCAGTTCCTGAAACCCGTCAGGTGGGAAAAGACTATGATTAAGAAATACCCTAATACATACAGTCATTTAGGCTGTTTCTGATTTCGTTCATGTAATAAACTTTCTTTGGCAATTTCCTGAAGCAATGTAGTCATTTACACAAATGTTAAGCTTAGTGTTTTAAACTTTAAAACCTTTTACACAAATCTTGTCATAAACAAAACCGACTGTGGACGGGAGTTCCCAGGGAGCAGCGCACAGTTGGCCAAGCGCCGCCCGGGGGCTTAGGTCGGCCAGGATGTCCTCGGCTCACCTCGAACCAGCGACCTCTGTAGACCGGCCTGGCGCTTGCGGGCTTGCCTATAAGCTGTCCAGAGCTGCGTTCTACACTGTAGCTTTGGGTTGGCTGCATGACGGGCCTGCAGAGTGAAAAGAAGCGGTCAGCTGATGGCACACATTTCAGAGGACAACGTGTGTTCGTCTTTGCAACGCCGGGGTGGCAGCGGTGAGCTCAGCCTACAATGCAATTGGATATTTAAAGCTGGCGACTACTAAATAAAATGAAAAAAAGAAAAAAAAAATACAGGCACCTATTTGTTTTTCCCTCAGGTTGTTACGCTGATTTAGGCATCTCATCTGTAGTTCACAGCTGTCAAGTAGGAATTTCTGTTTTCATTTGGCACTCCACTTTCCTCCTCATACACGTCTCATGTATTTAATATTAATGCCAAAATAGACTTGGCTGGTAAATAATACAGTGTTCCAGGAGCATACTGCAGAGGGAGTGCCACAGCAGTCAACAAAAGGCGACCTGAAAAACATCACCTTTCTCATACAATTCAAATTTGCAATACTGGTAATGTTTCCACGTTTT
Source organism: Polyodon spathula (assembly GCF_017654505.1). Lineage (NCBI taxonomy): Eukaryota > Metazoa > Chordata > Actinopteri > Acipenseriformes > Polyodontidae > Polyodon > Polyodon spathula. Next base: position 45,821,410 of record NC_054537.1, on the reverse strand, counting down.
CACTGTCAGTGTGTTGTTGACTTTATGCATTGGTCTGTTTTGGGTTTTAAATGCTGTGACTTGCTGCTCCATAGAGAGTTTATTAATATCCCACCCACTGTAATTATAATTTGTCCCTGTGTTGTATGGCCAAGTCAAAATTATTTCCTGGTCAGAGTTATTAGATACTATTATTTTTTTCTGGTAAAAGCTGTCTGACATATTTATAACTGCTTTATATTTCTGATTTATATAGAGCTCAAAGAACCAACCCTTGTTACTTTAATGTGTGGTTCAAGTTAGATTTCATGATGTTGCTCTACATATCAATATGTGTACCTCTTCTTACAGCCATTTTTTCTATCGAATGTTCTACAATGGCTCTCAATCATTTTCTAGATGGGACTCCTTTTGAAGTGATGTGGGTCTGCCATGACACAAAAATAACACCCTATATATATATATATATATATATATATATATATATATATATATATATATATATATATATATATATACAATAGAAATGCATTTATAGTAATTAGGAAGCACATAAAAAAGTACAGCACTACATATTATTGTTAATATGCCCAATTGACTGAGAGGTGGGGCAACGCTGGGCATTTTTGCGGTTTGATACCGCTAGTCCCCAACCAGGCACATATGCGCGGTATGCACTGTGCGACTGACTGCCTGCTACAATACTGTAGAAAAATGGAATAGTAGTTGTTAGTACCACACAGTGGGTTATGTACTTGAATATAATGTACAGCTATGGCCAAAAATTGTGCATCACCGGCTAGAATGTTAGAAGTGATAAAAAGTGTATCTTTTTGATGTCTCAGTCAGCTATTAAGTAAAAAAGTAGTAGTGAACTACAGAAAACATAAAAATAACAAAAAGTGATAACACTATAATTTGATACTGTGAGGGAATAACGATTTATGTTTACCATTTACTAAATAGGCTACAGGAAGGATGCTTCTCAGGAGCTATGTATAAAATAGTAACCTGCCTGTCCAATTGTTGCTCCTGTGGTTTCCCATATTGTTGCCTTTATCTCAGCATCCTTGTAGGAAACATGGGAGGGATCAAACACTTTAGGGTGCTTGGACACCTCCATAGACGTCAGTTTGTCATTCATGATTTTTTCTGTCAAGCATGTGTTGTCACCACTTGGCTGTGATTGGTTAATTCACTGACGACAGCGCGTGGCAGACAAAAAAAAAAAATCGCTCTGGATTTGATTTAGAGTGGCACCACTCAGCAACACTGTGATTCAGTAACATTGCCAACGATATTGGCGGTGAAATGCCTCCTGATAGCTGACGACATAATGCTACTTATGTGTAACCTGGCGTTTACTCTCCGCGGAAAAACTGAAGTCAACGAGATATGCCCGTTTGTTAACCGCTACAGGGCGTTATCTGAATAGAAACTGGTTTGTTGCAGATTACTACTGAAACACAGTGTTTCATCAGAGGATGTCACATGCTAAAGCTTGTGAATATCAAATGCGCAAAGTTTTTAAGCTTCCGTTAAAATACTGTAAAACTTCAAACAATCGCCTGTCTCCAATAAGTGTCGCGTCTGCTGCCACATATTGGAAATTAACGTTGGGTCTCTGACATTGCAATTGAAGACGAGGAGCAGTGTGACCGTAATGAACTGCTAATAAGTGACAGTGATGAAAGTGACTCTCAGGATTAGTCAATCATAATAATAAAAACATTATGTTGTATTAACAATGTACTAGTTTGAGATTAAACAATACATTATTTATGATAATGATACTTATTACTTTTATTGTTCATTTTTAAAAACATTTTATAAGTTTGTATTATTATTATTATTATTATTATTATTATTATTATTATTATTATTATTATTATTATTATTATTAATGGATGGTACCATCTAGATTGTATGAAGACGAACAAGAAAAGCAACGTTTTGTATATCCAAATATTTAACTTAGCCTCAACTGATCACTGGAGTAAAACAGATTTGAACAAATTATTTGAAATCACAGAGGTTGAAATATATTCAATCTATTAAGCTAGTAATAGTAAAATTGTGACAGAGAAAGCTCCACAAATTTCCTTTTCAAAGATCCATAACAAGAAAGTTCTATGCAAGAAAGAGCTCGTTTTCACAGTCACTATGCAGGGAAGACTCTCGATCTCCGTAGTAAAAGGGTGTTGAATACACTCAATGTTTGATGTAGGATGGAGAGGATCGTCAAATGGAACTGCAAGAGCTGAAGTTGGTTTACAACCTCTGTTCTTACCTATTTGAAATCTTGGGCTTCATGACCATCAAACTTTTTAGTTATGAGGGGAACAATATCAGTACGTCCATCAGTACCCTGCTTCACCCATGGTTTCAGCTTTTTTTTTCTTAAGCTGTTATTTTGTTGTTGTGCTCAAAAATGTTACCTCCATGGACTCATAGTGATACATTTAGTTGACTGAGGTGACTGAAGAGATCCGCCAGGCAATCAAGTTTTGCAAGCCACTGTGTCAATAAAATAATCTGCTAAATCAGACTTTTTATCCATCACAAAAAACGGAGCTTGTAAAGATGCTGTTGAGACAGGGACAAATGCTTGAACAATTATAGTCATTATTTTTGGGAAAGTGGGCTTTGCAACCTACTTAGAAGCAGTCTTCGACCTACTGGTTGAGAAAAGATAAATTGAGGCATCCCGGAGAAGTGGTTGTAGCATATGGCCCGTGGTCCGGACTGTGACGTCACAGTGCTCCGGACCACTCGGACCACTCAGTCACAGTGCTCCGGACCACTCGGACCACTCAGTCACAGTGCTCCGGACCACTCGGACCACTCAGTCACAGTGCTCCGGACCACTCGGACCACTCAGTCACAGTGTTCCGGACCACTCGGACCACTCTGTCTTTTCATTTACTTTATTTGCAATTATGTTATTTTACCAATACATGTACAGTAATGCATGCCAGTGTTAAGGTTTATAATAATAAGTACAGGGGTGTGACAGGATGATGAGTGGTGACGTCAGGCCAGATGCACGAACTGAAAACACACAGGCAAGTACTACAGTCCAAAAGACGCGTGGTGCGCCATTTATACACAACCAAAAATAAATAAAATATTTGAACAAAAACAATACACATTGCTCACAGAGCACAGAAGAAAAGGTTTGAACCAAAACAAATCACGAACACAAAATAATAATAAGATCCTAGGTCAGCCTGGGCAGTTGCTGTCACTGTTCCTAGAATCTGTTATTTTAGCTTGCTCTCGTTCTCTCCTCACGCTCTCATACCCTACTCTGTACACCCACCCGGAGTGCAGAGAGCTGCAGGTTTAAATGCAGGTAACCATCTCCTGATTTAGCAACAAATTAATCACTTCATTAACTTGGGAGATGGCCACCTTCTGCACAAGGTTTTTCTTATTATTCCTGGCAGAGGACAAGCTGCTCCCTTGCCTCTGCCAGAACACAAGCAAACAAAAATGATAACAAAACAACGCAGCACTTCACCATCATATATAAATGCACACGGCTTTCACCGGCATTAATAAATACAATAAATCCCCAAAAAACAATAACACGCCGTCAGATACAATAAATAAATCATAATAGATAATACAAAATAACAGGGGCGGAGGGGGAGACCCCGTTCTAAAAATAAACAAACAATACTGTACAGGGCTTCTTTTACCCTCCAGTGACTCGACTCGAGCCTTACCCCCCAGTGACTCGACTCGAACCTTACCCCCAGTGACTCGACTCGAGTCTTACCCCCAGTGACTCGACTTGTACCATTAAAATGTTTACAATATCAAAAACATTAACCTCAAGATAAATCTATAATTACTAACAATGCTAAACTTTTTTTTAAATTAAAAATTACCCAAAGAGACACTGTATAACTTTCTGTCACTGCACGTTCCTTCGATTTTTCTTTTGCAAGTAAGAAATATATCCATTCCAAACACAAACAAATCCACCAATTGAAATTAAGCATGCGTATAGGTGGAAAGTGCTGACATGACAGATTCTGTTTTTGTTTTTTTTCATCTGCGATTCACTTTGAGCTGCTAAACAAAATATTTATGCACAGTGGTTCTGAGATAATATATAATACCATTCAAAAAATCAATTCAAGATTATTATTTAATTTAATTTAATTTGTATTTGTGCATTTCTGAGTCATCCTGCGTACCCCTATGACCCTTAGAAGTAACCCCAGGGATACGTGTACCCCCAGTTGAAAACTCCTGGGCTACAGTATAGTATGAATATAATAAATTTGAATTTTGTTTGATCAAACCTTGCAAAAATACAAACATTACAGTTGTTGCTGCCGTTAAATGATCATAAGTTTACCCGCGCAGCAATACTTAAGGACTAATAAATAAACACATAAATAAACACATTTAAAATAGTACAATTTTGATTCAGTTGCTCATAAAAACCCTGTGTTTGTAAATTCTGTTTAACTTTTTACATGCTGTCATTTCGGTAGTTTTTCTTTTTTTTTGCTGTTTTTCAGTAGTACCTTACTTCCCCCCAACCGAAAATCTAAAGCCCTTTTCATATCTAGGTAATATTAATGGATATTCTATTTGTTGTTAGAGCTTTTATGAATGCTAAATATGTTTTTTATTGGCTAAAGACAATTATCTGTCATGTAATATCTGATATGGCGGCTAGAAATTCTGAAATGAACCCAATATTTGTTTTTATTTCTGTACATATTTTATAGATGTGTTTTTGCTAAAGTCATATTTTTGTAAAGGTTTTCTTTAGGCTTCTTAGAACAAGATTATGTTATGTTAACGTTATTGTTAAGCAAAATACATGTATGTTCAACTGTTTTATACACCATTAAAAAAAAAAAAAACATTTCTAACAAATGCTTGTAATGGGGTTGAGTTTAAATGTAGCTTTTCAGTATCCAGCTAAATTAAAGTTTAATAAAACAGAGCACTGTATTCAGGGTTTATTCGAGCCAAAATGACCAATTATGACTTTATGCCCACTGTATAACTTTCCAATATCTGACAGGGAAATTCTAGCAATTTCCTGTCCTCTGCCAAATTACAGTGACAAGGGTATGTGCTAAAAGTTGACTAACAGGTACTTAATTTGGACATACATAGATAAAAGTGCGACTGTATATATATATATATATATAGGTCTAAGGCCACGTTCCTAGATAGGCGTTGAATGCAGCTTTGTTGCAGCAGTATACAAAAAAATATGCAACAGCTTTTTAAAAAAACAATTTTCAATATTTTGCCATAAGACTGCTATAAAGGGGAAGACTTTTTTTTGTCAGAAACCACATCTTAACTTTTGCTTAATACCGGTCCTTTCTTCTTTTTATTTTTACTGTTGAATAAAGTCAAGGAAAGGAAGATAGGAGAGCTGCTTGACTGAATAAATGTGAAACATATATTCCTTGACATGCAAGCTTTTCTAAATATTTATTATCTGATCTGCTTATGACAAAGTGCTAAAAGAAACATTTTGACAAAGGAGTCAATATTTCAATACCTTCATATCACATAAACCAAATGCTTTTTCATTTAAACATTTGTCAAGAAGTTTACTAAGTTTCTATATCTTAAAACAAAAACATAGCAGTCTACTAACTGTAAACTGTGTACTGAGCACCAGTTTGAAGCCAGGCAAACTGTCTGCTTCAATCTTTTAATACATTTTATTTTTATAATATACAGTATATACATGAACAATTCCCAGTTGTATTGTTTTAAAAATGTGTTACTGTCAAGCATTTTTCATCAGTGCTGGGTAAAGTGCTGTCAATCTACTTCTGGCTTTAGTGGTTTTTATTAAATAATAATAATAATAAAACAGTAGATAGTCATCAGTTGACTGACTGTGCTATGCATTTTGCTGTGCTACCCAGCAGCTTTCTCCTTCTTTTTCTAAAAAAAGGGGAAAGAGTGCAATTGTACAAGCATTTCCGTCCAGACGACAGACTAAACAAATGTGACTGCTGAAGGGAAAACTCCAAATTATCTTGGTTTATGAGCTCGGGAGTATGAAAGCAAGAGTGTTCCAGATAAGACTATATTATGATTTTGAAGCTCAAACTTAAGCTGCATATAAAAATATATGTATATATTTGTATTTAGTTTTTGAAAAAGAGTGAATTAATTAGGCAGAAATTGGTTATAAAAAATATAGAAAAAAAGGTTACCCATTTAGCATTTTTTTCTGATTTATGATTTTTTTTTCTCACTTATGCATTATATGTTGATGCATGACATTGTTAAATATCAAACTATTATGTAATTTTGTGTGTGTGTGTGTGTGTGTGTGTGTGTGTGTGTGTGTGTATATATATATATATATATATATATATATATATATACACACACATACATTTTGGGACAATGTTAAACATCCTTTGTTAACCATATATATATATATATATATATATATATATATATATATTATATATATATATATATATATATAATATATTATATTTATACAATGTACAAACCATTCTATCATTCGTTGGTAAGATGAACAGTAAGAAAGTGCCCCTTAAAATAAAAGCTGGACCAAAAGTCACTAGTACTTTTAAAATGCACAGGTTTTAAATACGACTATAGGATAGCTCCTGGGAGAAACATTATATTGCTCCTGACTTTTGCACCTTGTACACCATAAATAAAAACATATTTCCAATCATTAAAGCCAAACTGAGAAAATCCAGTAGTACAACAGACACTACTGCAGCCCCGAAACATATTACAAATTACACATTTATATTAACTTGTTGAGCTGCAGGTTTTACAATAATTTGTTTGAGCTTCGATATCTGATGAGGAGAAGGTCTACATTCTACTGCTGCAAAGCTTAAATCAAGGTCATTTCGAAATGTGTCCTAGTCTAGAAACTTTCCTTCTTACATTATTTTCTAATAATTTCCAGGCAATTCATTTATTTATTTTTTTCGCACAGCTTAGTTGGTTTATTTTTTTTTTTTCAAGGTCTAATCAATTACAATACATTTTACTGTTAGGTCAGTACAGATCAAGCATCTGTAATGCATTAAAACATATTTTATTCTCTACAGTAGCAGAAAAATAAAACAGACAAGCCCATAATCATTAACAATTCTAAAAACTCACTTTCCAATGAACTACGTCAGTAAATGTGTGCTGCAAAAGCTGTCAGACTTAACGTAGGAAAAATCTTTTTGTTCCGTATTGAAGATGTTTGTGATGGGTGAGTGTAGCATGAGTGTTAAAAAGAGTTGACATTTGTTAGTAAAGTCTGACAACTGGTTCAAATAAAAAAAACAAAGCTGCCTGGTTAAGAAGAAAAACTTCTGCTTTTCTAGGAATGAAAGACTGTAGCTCACAGGCAGAAACATTCAGGAATGAAAAAGACAGACAGACAAAAGCAATTAGCCTCTGCTGTATCTTATTTATGCCACCTTTTTGATTGAGTTACTCCATAGCTTCACTGGGCAGAAGGCAAGGGGATCACATGAATGTTTTTCACTTTACAACTGATTGAAATTACCTGACTCAAACCATCTGTTCCAACACATAATCTCCCAGCAGCTCGCTCTCTCCAAATCCCTTTTGAACAGGCTATGGCAATCCCAGAGGGGCCAGCAGAAACAAATAGATATGTTGTAAGAAAATGTAAATTAATCAAATAAACACATAGTAAGTGGTTGCTGATCTGTGACAGCCTTAATTCAGCTTCTGGACACACTTGTATATCCCCATTCCACCTGAGATTGACAGGGTCCAAGTAAACAGGGTATCACTTCATGCTCAAGACGGGATGTAAGCAACATTGTCAGGGCAAGTTCACTGCCAGCCTGTTTTATTAACCTTGTTAACTGCTTGAGTGTCAAAGTAGTGTTTTCAGTCATATTTCTGTTTAAGTGCCCTGCATCAAATGAGCAATTATTGGTGTACTCTGCCATATAAACAATTGATTTATTGGTGGTTTATATTATATTACTGTATCTGGAATGGGTATGTTTAAATATTTATCTGGAATGGGTATCTCTGAAACAGTGCACTGTTTTCTATAACTCTGTAGTCTGTCTTGATATGGGTATGAAATAAGTTATTTTTGTTGTTGTTTCTATTTATAGAACATTAAATGCATGTTTGTTGTTTTTTTCAGATAACGTGGTAACAGATAACATATCCATCTGTGTGTTTTAATAAATACATGAATGCACTTTTCCATAACTTTATTATTATTATTATTATTATTATTATTATTATTATTATTATTATTATTATTATTATTATTATTATTATTAACCAAATGACACTCACTTATACATTTGACACAATGTGGTTAATACTTCTGCACAAAACAAATTGAACATAATGAGCATTGTTCCAACCTGGCCCACATGACATCACCACACAACGACTGTAAAGGTCTAGATCATTCTACACACTGCTTTAATGGCTGTTACAAAAACCTTGCGTCCTACTCTGCTGATTCCTTTTCATGAAGAGATTAATAAGATTAGCCCAGGGCTTGACAGGTTCCAGCCTGTTTTAGAAAAAGAAATGTAAGAAACTTGAACCAGACACTGCCGTTAAGATGTGATATTTTTAAGAAGCTAATTTACAAATTGCACTAGAACAGAAATAATCAATGTATTAATCTACCTTTAGACTTTTAGAGATCATACAAGGTAAATCTAAAAGTTTTAAGTTAGCCAAAGATTATACAATTTAAATAATTTATCTTTTAACTTTTTTTTTTTATTCATTGATCGGAAGCACATGTCCAAAATTATACATTTAGTAAACTTTGATATCAACACTCAAGGTACACCAATAACTGGTTCAGCACTGAAATGAAGAACCTTCGTTCTAAAAGAACAATGCAGTATTAATTGTATTAATAGTGACAAAAACAATAGCTAACAGTAGCATTGAGCAGCTCTAATCATATAATGCACAGTTTTTTTCTTAAGGTAGATTTATTTTTCTTTTTTGGGGGTGGTTTCCTTGAAGACACATTCTGATGTAAATTATTGTTGTATGTTAACAACAAGTAAATAATAAATGATCCTTAAACTGTTCTGCTTTATAGGAGGTGAACAAATCATGTTGGTATTTATTATAATTAGTCACTGCCAATACTGATTGTTTTAAAACTGGAAACCAAAAACCTTAACTTCAATAACACATTAAAAAGAGAAGGTTTATAGTGCTTCAAGGACAAGGAAACTGTAGGTTTCGGTAAGAGAAGTGATTTTTAAATGTTGATTTACAAGACCATATTTATTATTTTAAAAATGCTCAGCTGTATTACTTTATTCTGCAACAATCCAAACTGAATTACAGAAGAAAGTCTACAGAATAAAGTCTAATACAGCTGAATATTTTTTTAAACGTACCCAATGCACATTAGTTTTCATTGTCGATGGGTTATGATCATAGTAAAATATCATCTTGTACCTAAACAAACAGTATCTCTAGTATGAGAAGACTCACTATATTAGTTACAAAAGTGGTTCATTATATTCTTTTAAAAGAAACCCTAAATTAAAATATCAGAAGGATTGCTCTACAAGTCTTATTTATGAAGTGTTTAAATCCCCAGAACTACAACTTACCTGAGTGTATTTATACAGATGTTTTATTGCTGTTAAACTGTATAATTTTTTAGTATTTTTGTTTTTTAATTTATTTATTTTGTTTAGTTACCTGATATAATTAATGTCTTATCTCAATACTCTGTGTGCTGGTGCCAGTCTGGCTGCCACACCATGACCGAGTTCTTTGTGGAACACTTTCCAAAAAAAAAAAATTGGCTTAGAAAAATCAATGCAAGAATAATTAAATCTATAACATGTAGCATCGCCTCCATAAATCAGATTCTGTCTACTGTGTCACAGTAATTTGAGTACTTTATTTTTTAACTGCATTTTAACGCATTTGGAATAAACAGAAAAGTGGCTTAGATGTAAAAAAAAAAACAACCAAAAAAAAACATGTGATAATAGGCAAGTATACCAAAAAGTATTTAGTAGAATTAGCTAATTAATATTAAAAGTAACCTTTTCTAACTATGTGTACAGCATACAGTACATGACCAAAGGTCAGTTTAGTTACTGACAAAATAAGAATGAAACTAGTTATTCAGAGTTAACTAAACTAAAAGGCTGAAAGTGCCTTTTTGAAATGCCCCACATCCTGAACTGTAACTCAAAAATAAGTGTCTTTGTTGCTCAGTCAGTCCTTGTGTTGCTGAGCCTGCCACCAGTATGAACACTTCCACAGAGTCAGTGCATCGATGCACTAACTACATGACCAAAAGTAGTAACCAGATACTATCCGTACAACATGCATAAATACAAGCCATTCTTCCAACTGTTATAACAGGAAAAATCAATTTGATGACAACCTTCTCTTGTGCACACTTATTATGAGGAACACCATGTGACCCCCACACTCAACAGTCTTGCAACCTTAACATGAGTGTTTCTTTATTCTGTAAATAGTGTGATTTATTATGCTGTGTATAGGTGAGTTTCACATGAGAATGCTAACCCACCTTTCATCTCCACATCCTGCACTGCAAACATGACCTCATTACAGTTGGAAACAGTATTGCAAATTCTGTTGTACTACTCATCATGACATATGAGGCTTCCCTGAGCTGAATTAAAAATGTACTCAATAAAGTGGAATAATAAAAATTTTAAAAAACACCTCCCTTACCATATCTCAGGAGGTCCATTCAGGATGCCTGGAATAAAAGTTATTTGGTTTCACAAAATTACAAATTCCTTTATGCTGACTTTTGACAGCATAGAATCATCACTCAATTATGGAACTCACTAAGATGGCTCTATTCTGGTATGTAACAGTAAGACACTTCTAACAAAACAGTTTGTGAGAGGAAACAGAAAGATACATTTTAAAAACTTCTCAGTACAGTACTACAAACAAAAAAGAGTAAGAAACCGGTAATTAAAATAATGTTTTAATAATTACAATACAATCAGTTTAAGAGATGGTACTAACAAAAGGCCTTTAAATCAATTTGCCTTGCCTTCTGTTCAACGGGTTAATGGCCTGTACCTGACACCAGCCTTTGCAATAAATAATTAAATATGACTATATTATAAGCAGTAACCTCCCTCTATCAAAGCATAGTCTTTGCATGTAGGAGCTGAGCAACGCCTATAAAAATGCCACATCTTTTTTTTTTTTTTTTTTTTTTTTTTTTTTAATATAACTACTATTAATGATCAATAGGAGACAGTAAATAATTAAATCAGATCCTTAATATCTAGTTGCTTTAAACATTTCAAGCTAAATGCCCCCTGGGAATCCATAGTTACAGCCTCAATTATGCAACACTACCCAAATATTTAGTATAATACTTAGTTACTGTGCTGTCTCTTCAACCTATCCTGTCAATCGCCATTAAAAATGATGGTGCTGTATTTGTTTATGCATTAAGACTTTGGAGACAAAACTCTTCCACTAATAACACACCATGCCACCTTAAATCACTCGGCAGTGCCACAACACTATGTGGGGTGCACTGCAGCCCCTCTTCAGAAAATGCTGACATTAGAGCAAAGCCCAGCAAACATTCCCAGGACATGCTCATCTGATTCATGAACTGACATTTCCTCCCTGAAACTTGCTTGACTGAAAAGCAGACATGCAGGCCAAGTCCTCAGCTGGGCTGAGGCACCGCTTCTGCACTATTTTCAGTAACAAACGACATCCTGTTAAGCAGTTTAGTCTCGCCCCAACTAAACCTGAAAAACATGCAATGACCACCCACCTCTCCTCGCCTTATGATTAATATAGGGTGACTGACATACCTGAGAGACCACAAAAGACGCCTCACCTGGAACGTCTTTCACCTTTCCGTGCCCTCCAAGTCCCACTCCTGTTATCCAGGCCTATGGCATTCTCATCAGTTTTCTTTCTTATGTTTTAAAAAGTAGAAGATGAGTGCAGATGAAAGCAGTAAGATTGAAATGTCACTCGCCTTTCATTGCCATCAGAGGAGCAGACTTTTCCAGATTATGTGACACTTTGCTGCCATCTATCTGTGAATCTTACAAACAAGACATTCCCCCCCCCCCCCCCCCCCCCCCCCCCCCCCCCCGCCCCCCCCCCCCCCCCCCCCCCCCCCCCCCCCCCCCCCCCCCCCTCCCCCCCCCCCCCCCCCCCCCCCCCCCCCCCCCCCCCCCCCCCCCCCCCCCCCCCCCCCCCCCCCCCCCCCCCCCCCCCCCCCCCCCCCCCCCCCCCCCCCCCCTCCCCCCCCCCCCCCCCCCCCCCCCCACTGTAATTTAAACTGTTGGAAGGGCTTTAGTTAAAAAAAAATACTTGCATTAGACACTAATTTTGCTTTTCTTGAGCAGCCTTTTAGAAATCCAGCTCAGGGTAGCCTGCTGGAAAAAAAAACAAACAAAAAACAACACACTTGCTTACACACAACACACAAAACAGTTGCTATTGTTAACTTTATAACAGTCCAAAATGTATGACCGAGGTACATTTTTTGAAGAGTATATTTTGGCTTTAATGGTTAAAAGAGAGCACAAGCTGATACATCGGCAAGGAATATAACTTTGTGCTATCATTATCTGGTGTTGTACAGAATTACTTAAATAATTATTATTACAAAGTAAGATTTGAATAGAAACTTTGGAACAATATCAACCTGCTGTAATGGACACAGTCTACCTCCATTCCACAACAATGTACAGACCAAATACTAAATACTTAAACACATTCCCAGCTAAATAGAGGCTATGGATAGGAAACTTTCTATTAATGTAATGTACAGGAGTTGAGTTTTTATTTCAAGTTGGAAAGTCCCCAAGGTATGCATTTGAACAAATGAATTATATTAACAGTTTATTATGAAACTGTTTTATATGCATGCCCACAAATTAAAAATTGTGATTTTTAAAAATATATATTTTACAGAAAGCACTGCACATCCTCAAAACCTGTTTCAAAAGGCAGAGTACAATCTGGATTTCATAGCAATAACAGCCATTTAAAGGCTGACAATCATGGCATATTTTGTGGTTGGTTTCTATTGTGGGAAACGCCTCACAGGGGACTGTGCCAAGACCACAAAACTGATTGAGGTAAAAAGTCACACAGTGCATACTAACTAAAACTTACCACAGTCACGGGAAACCTTTACTGGATTTGGTGTACAAGGTTTCAGGGGTTGATTTTCATACTGCATTTTCCTTTGTCAGTTATAGCCCATTCTTGGTAAAGTGTTGGTCACTAACATAGTTTTAGTTTATATAATTTGTTTTATTCTACAATTCGAGCACATCCCAATTCCTAACATTTACAGCTTTGTAAATGAAAAAAAAAAATAGCCATTTGTTTAAAAAATCTACTTTGATTAAAAAAGGATGAACTAGTTTACTATTTTCAAGAAATATTAAAATATACAAAATCTAGATGATATAGATATGTAACAATGGAAGTGTAATCTATGTACATATATAAAGACAGACAGACAGTTTTGCTCATTTATTTTACAGATTAGCAAGGCTTTTTTCTGGACTCTTCTGAGATGGAATTATTACGCACGATAGAAATCCATGTGCTTGAAAGGGTAGTGATTGCCTTTTGTTTTTGCTGTAGGTTCTTTTCCTGCTGATGTGATTTAACCACAAAATTACACCGTGTAACAATTTTTTTTTTTTTTTTGTTCCTGGGTAGTAAGTGTTATTTCTTAATTGCTTATGCCTCAAAAGGATAGGAAATGGCTATTGTTCCCCACAAACTTTGCTTTTGTGACCATGACAGGTACATTTCAAAATATCACTATTTCCAATGAGAAAACGAGCGCTTTTGTGTCTTTTCGTTCACATAAAGTCAGAAAAAAACAACATATGAATCCAAATTAACATATATTTATACTAAAGTAATACAAAAATGACTACAAAAGATTTAGAAGTGAGTAGTTTTTCGAAATTTACGATTATACTGTAAATTACTTTAGTATAAATACATGTTAATTTGGATTCATATGTTGTTTTTTTCTGACTTTATGTGAACGAAAAGACACAAATGTGCTCGTTTTCTCATTGGAAATAGTGATATTTTGAAATTTACTTTGTCCTGGTCACAAAAGCAAAGTTTGTGGGAAATAATAGCCATTTTCTATACTTTTGAGGCATAAGCAATTAGGAAATAACACTTACTACCCAGGAACAAAAATTGTGTTACACAGTGTTATGTTAATGTTTGGTTCCTGAAAGAGGCACTGCGGCCATAATGGCTGTGATTAGACATAGATTTTTTGGAGCATTGCAGCAATTAAGAAGGGCATCCATGGCAATTACTGCATGGTCGGCGTTAATTTCGAGCCCTGCATACATCCTCTGGCAGAAATCCTTACTCTGCATATCACTGATTGGCTACACAACATAATAGAGCTTTCTCATTGGCTCAGGCACTTGCCTTTCTGACTTGCACGTGTTTGTTTTCATACCAGACATCAGTGACCATGAGAGAGGCACCAGCATTATTTTTGTCAACACATTTGCAATAAATAAAGTGAGAGGAATTTCATGTTATTTATATGTTGTTTTATTTGAAAATAAAAATAAGGTAGTACAACTTGTTTCAAAAGTACCCTCAACTATTGAAAAAAAGATTAATCAGGAACAAAAAATAACAAGTTTTGCATAAAATCCTAGGTATGTTCATTACTAAGTAAAAGAAATGCACATATGAAAAACTTTTTACTAACAGTTGAAATAACATGTCCTGCAAGCGATTACGCTTTTTAGAAAATAAATGAGCTTACATTCAATGTTCAGCAGTGTACACAACCAGAATATTTACACTGAATGTTAGCATGAGACATAGCAATTGTAATTGTTGTGTTATCTGTTTAGAAGATGAAAGGCAAATGACACTTAATTGCTTCAGAATTCTTTTTTTTTTACAAATAACATACAAGGCATAAAAATTAATGATTTGACTGTGCAAAATTCAACTGTCCTACAGTATTTCCTATGACCGCCTCAACTAGAATTATAAAGATTATATATATATATATATATATATATATATATATAATATATATATATATATATATATATATATATATATATGTCTCTAAAGAGTTGAAAAGCAGTTTAAGAAATTCTTTGAGTCTCTTAAATTATATATATATATATATATACTATATATATCCTCTATATATATGCTATATCATATTATATATATATATATATTAATATATTTAAATTATAAAATATATTTATTTAATTTTAAATGTAATAAATTTACATAAATTTTAAAATGAACTTTTATTGGACCTATAATATGTAAAACAGACGGTCTTGTGATAGCCTTAATTTTTTTTGAATTATGATTTATTATTCAGTAATAAAAATCCTACTTCAGTATTTACTATAACTGACAGCAGACAGACTAGGAGAATCTCTGCAATAAGGTCCAAATAAAAAATCAAACCAATCCTTCTGCATCTTTTTTGAAATTACAGTTTTAAAATGTATATAAATGTGCATTGGGGTTAACTCGTTTGTTTACCAAATAAAAAATAAAAAATAAAACAAAAACCATGGGACCGTGAATCAATCAAAAGCTTTTCAAAATATAAGGCTCACATAATATGTACAGTATGTGCACCAAGTATAAAGCAAATATCTCAAAAGTGTTAGGTCTTTATCTTTATCAAAATGTCACTTGACCCTAATATAGCAGCCTTCTTAGGTCACAGGTTAAAGTAAATGATACCATTATATTTTTCCCAAGGAATTTCCATAATACTGAAAATGTAGAAGCTGCTGTGGAGACGGCATATTTGAACATTCATACCAAATCTCTGCACAAGGATGTCTTATTATTCTCTTCTACCAATTAAGACTACAAGCCAGAGCTTGCCTACTCACATCAAGCTTTTAACTGAAAGCAAGTGAAGTTTCCAGAAGGAGAATACTGGGATAGCATCCACTAACTTGTAATATTTTTGACTGAGAAACTGAACCTCAAAACAAATTAAATGAGTTTGAATTGGACTGGCAGTTCTGTGAAAATAAATGTCCGGTTCTGTTATTTTTAAGTCATGAGACTAACTATTTCAGCAAATACTTCAGAAATCTTTCAGCTTTGAACTAGAATAGTATGGTAGGCTACTTAGACTTGTAACCCACTTTTTTTTTTAAACAGCCAATATGGGCCTGCTTCACAAAAATAAACACTTGATAAATATATTCAGTATGGCAGTTAATCATATTGTATTTCTTTATTTTCCTTTTTTAATTATGTACAATTAGATTATTATTATTATTATTATTATTATTATTATTATTTATTATTATTATTATTATTATTTTATTATTAATACTGACTTAATGTGCAAAGAGAATTGTTCAAATCTATCAGCACTTTTATTCAGTAAGAATGGTTTACTTTATGAAGGCAAAATTAAGTACAATTTGGTTAAAACTATTCAGACATGAACACAGTGCATTTTGCAGAACGCTGCTGCATTGGCAATTGGCAAACATTTGGTTGGTTGCCTGGTAGGGCTCCTCATTTTTGACCAAATACTTAAATTTGTGTACCTTTCAGAGTGAACGTTTTCCAGCCATTTACAAGTAATTCGAAATTGGATTGGAGATTTACTTTTTAACCTGATTGGTCCATATGAAGGCTTAAAACTCCGATAAAGGGCCTTGAATGTTATCTTTCAAACTATGTTTAATCAAGTCTCCAAATCAATCCACCCGAAATTACATTAATACAGTATTTGTGTATTTTACCTTTTTTCTGCTTGCTAAAAGTCTCAGTTTTTGTACATGCCCTTTGAATGTTGTCTGTCAATGTAAACTATTCTGCTTCCTCACTGTCCTATCTATCTATTTAAACGTAATATCGCAAATAAAGTAAAATAAATAAACAGAGAATAGTGTTTGATGTCAGTGGCAATACAGTAACAACAATAGCAACTACTCTCCAGTTTGAATGATGAGTTGAAATCAATCAATTGGATGCAGTCTGATTACTTTCAGCAACTTTATTTAAGCATGAGAAGGAGGCTTTGACTTTATGAACACACACTGTGAACAAGTTACAGAACAAACAGCACAATCACGATTAACACATACTGCAAATAACTAGATATTTTTAATTACTAAAACTTTATTTTATTTATTTAATTAATAAATGTTAGGCCCTAACGCTAACTTAAATACTGAAATGTACACAAATACTCGAACATGCACTCAAATCCAAATAAAAAAAACAATTCAAGTTAGCTGTAATTTTATTCTTTACATTTTTTACAATTCACAAACCATATGTGCATTTCTGTATAAGGTACCTGAACTGAAGAACAGCTCAATATTAGTAGTTTTTTAAAAATGATTTGGCAATTTTTAAATACCTGCCACAAAGCGTCCACCGCTGGGATGAAGACTGAATGGAGGCTTCCAGACCTCATATGGAATTCTGAGCAGTTTTTTTCACAGAATAATGAAGAAGACATTTGCATTCATTAGAAACAAAAACTAGTGCTGTATAAAGTCGTGAACAAAAACTGTAAAAGCTTTTTTTTTTTAACCTATCCATTTTCTAATAGCAATAGAACACTCATAAGAGGGCTATATCGTCTGGTAAGGCCTTTCTTGCAATGTTAATTACCCTCGCATTCAGCTCAGACATTTAACGAACAAGGCGGGCCTTACCCGACGATAAAGCCCTCTTATTTGGGTTCTATTGCTTAATTAGCCTTTTGTTCTTGTAAAATGGATATATTTTATTTTACACCTCGTTGACTTTTAATTAATTTGACACAAAACACCAACTTGTGGTTCAGTGAACTGTTTAATACGGTACATTTACGGCAAGATAAAAACAATCCAGGAGACTGGCGGACTGGAAATCTCCCTATCCGATTACCATGCTATTACTGTATGTTTTACTTAAAGCAGTAATAATTCCCTAACCACAGCAGTTTCCTTTTTTGTGTTTTATCTGCAGAAATGTCTTCAAAAATGGTTTATTCCTAAAAGTAAACTGCAAGATCCCAAAGGCTAAAATTAATCAGATGTTTATGCTGTATATTAATAGCAACTGTACCAGAAAGTGGGTTTGTCTGATCAAAAATGTAATTATCTGTAGAGACTCCATCTTCCTGACATTACCAGCCACATGCCTGTTACAGCACTGAAAATGACATCCGGTTTTCTGTTAAAATCTGCTGTTTCATTTGGTTGCTATGTGTGAAATAGAGCTAGTTCTTAGCTCGTCAGCACTTCTATATGGTTCTATATGGTTCTTTATATTTAACCCATGGCACCAGTAGGGAAAGTAAGCAAATGTAATACATTTTATAGCTGATGTTTGTTACACAAAGCAAATGCACTGCACTTGCTGTGTTGCGGAAACACAAAGAAACACAGAGCATGTTCAGTACAGACCAAACATTTAAAGCAATTGTTAATATTTCATGGGCAGGAGATAGGTTCTTCGTGAAGAATATGGGTTAGTATTTAGAGGCTTAGCCGCGAGGAAATGATGATGGCATGTGGGCCAGGAGAGCTTGTTTTGAACTTTTAGTAGCCTGTTAGCCAGGGAAGGTTTGAGCTGTTAATGGCCTGTAAGCCAGGGAAAAGGATGAGACTATATTGCCAGAACCTTGTAGTGCGGAGGTCAGCTCCATGGGCCTCTAGGACCCCCTGAAAAACATAGAAATCCTCTGACTCTGTGGAGAATCCTGGAGGTGCTGCCTCATCGACCGGGCCATGCCCCCAGAGGATGGAAAGGTTCATAACCTGGAAGATAAAAGAATCCCTGTCTCAAGGAGCTGCCCTCAAAGAGGTGAGGTAAGTTCTGTAAGGCCAAGCACTGGAGTGTGCCCGCAGGGGTATCTAAAAGATAGAGTTTGTTAGTATTTGGACTTTAGTATTTAAGTATTGTAGATTACTACAGTTGTTTCTGGTACAGTGCGAGAAAAAACAATAGTCTCCGGGTGAGACAAGAAATAGCGCATGAGCTACGAAAGAACAGTGTGGCTGGTGGTCCCCTCTGACTCGGCAGCGAGGACCCCTCTTTGAACAAAGGCATTAGTAGCTGCAGCTGACTCGAAGCTGGGAAGGTGAGAATCTAACCCCCCAAAAGGATGGACCACCGGCTCCCCACAAGAACCGCACCTGTGAAGACAAATAAAGACAGCATGCCAATGCTCAAGAAAAAAACAGGGAAGAGGGACAAATAAGAACAAAGAGAGAGATGGTTAGTAAAATGGGCGATGTGCAACCCTCCACTCTGTAGTGAGGAATAACCCCCTCTGTTAGGAGGAAACTTCTGGTGGTCCTAGCGGGAAGGGTGTCCCCACTCCGGGCATACTAGCAATTGATTGGTGAGCTGCTGAGATATCTGCAGGACGAATGTAGGAGTGGACTGCTGTTGGTGACCAGCAACCCATAGTTTTTATAAGGTGATGACCAACACTGGCTTTGCTGCTGATGAGGCTGCGCCTATCCTGTGTTATTGCTGACAAGTCTGCCTGTCTGTGAAGCCTGTTTCCAAAAATGTAACTTGACACAAACAACAACTCATCCATTTATTAATATTTGCAAGCAGTCTAAATTAGAACTGTACTTGAAAATGTTCCCTTTCCAAAAATAAAATGAAATTGGAAAATAGCTTTGAGAATCTACCCCTCAATGTGCCCAAATATCAAAAGTAGAAACCATATGTGGTGGCTGGATTTGATTTTTGACCACAGGCGCTTGCTGTGGACCATTGAGGGCAGCTGATGCCCAGTTGTAGGTGGAAACTGTAGGGACCAGAAGTGCTGAACCCGAAGGGATGGCAGACATGATTGGAGTGGTGAATACTGGCTTGAAGTAATGGAGGAGCAACCCGTTTGTCCATGTCATTGAGCCATGTATTAATTGAGGCAATTGAGACAATGATGGGGTGAATGAGGGACTTCATGTCCTCGAACATGTTGCTATGAAAACACAATACACCCGTCAGATTTATAGGGAAACTTGCTTAAAATAACTATTAAACTTCTGTCCACAAGTTATGTAATTAAAAATGATTCTTGAAGCATTTTAACTAAC
This sequence comes from Polyodon spathula, assembly GCF_017654505.1. NCBI lineage: Eukaryota > Metazoa > Chordata > Actinopteri > Acipenseriformes > Polyodontidae > Polyodon > Polyodon spathula. Next base: position 45,801,296 of record NC_054537.1, on the reverse strand, counting down.
TTTTAACACAATAATGGTACAACTGCATCGTCACTATAGCTTGCTTGGTAAGTTTTATGACACCTTAGGAGGCCAGACAATCGGATAGCATTTTGGAAGGCGAGCTTCAAAGAGTTAGCACAGTTTGTGTTCTGTGCCTTATCTAATCAGCTTTGAAGTAGATCTGGTTAAGAATGTTCTAGAATCGTTGTTAACAACCCAATCCACACAGCATGTCAATACAGACAACATAATTAAATATCTCGGCAATGCTTATATTAAAATTAATTTAACCATGAATTTCCTTGAGATTTTTTCTAGCATTTTTCACCTACAAATGTGGTTTTTCATGAGGTGCTTTTGCACTGCACACTGTAGCTTTAAAGTTTAATGTTTGTTTTGTGAAAATAATTGAAATGGCAAAACAGTGGGCATAGTGCAGCAACTTTGAATTGTATTTCACCAGTCAATAAATACGTTAACTGCACTTTTTAATTCTTTAGCAAGACTGTGTGCTGTGCTCTACCTTTGAATTTTAAGCGTGCCTAATTGTAAACGTAATATATCTACGTAATGCTAATAATGTCTGTAAATTCATCCCTGCTTGTCAAGACCCCCTACTCCCACACACACACATACTTTTGCCACATACTTTTGCCTTAACGACAAATTTACGCCCCCCTTATATACTGTGAGCAGGGAGAGGGTTAAATTCCTCCCTGCTGAAGAAAAACATCTGTGAATGCACATTTATTATAAGGTGTTTTGTTAATTATCACCTGCACCTGGTAATTATTATAAATTAGTGCCAGGTGCAGGGTTTCAAAAGCGTGCAGCCAGTCTGTTCTGGGATGATGTTTACATATGGTTGCAGCGTGTGTAGGCGCCCCTATAGACCCAGAAGAAAACAAAATAGACACAGATTTAAAAGCATTGATCGAGCAGATCAATAGGAACACCACTGCTCAGAAGGAGCAGAACAGGAGGTGGAGACAGAAGAGGGTGCTACCAGATCGAGAAGCCCCACTATTTTAGGAGCAGGAAGAGGAGGAGCCGTTGTCGTCTCCGGAGCCACCGTCTGCAGTCAAGAGCAAGGAAGTGCCTCAACCACCAACCCTGCATGTCAGTCCGATCCCCCGTACCAACATCGTGGACACCTGACCGGATTGCCCAGACCTCCCTCCACTGGACCTAGCTCCCAGGTCGCAGCACTGCCAGGCACAGCTCCTTGTCTTCTCCACTCCCCCTGGAAACCCCGATGTCTATGAAGGAGGAAGACATCACTGCGCAAGAGGCAGGCATCACTGGCGTTCCACCAGCTGGTTGCTGCATTTCCCCTACCCACTGCTCCGTTCCCCCTTGTCTCCCAGACGTTGTTGTGCCGGTCCACAGCCTTGTATCTCTGCCTGCTACTGCTTGCTCCCAGTCACCAGCCTGCATTGCATCACCCTGGACAAGCCGCCTGGGTCCCTCCTCGTCAGATCGAAGTCCCTTCCTGGAAGCACCGGAAGGACTGACTAACCTTCAAGCCTGCCTATGGAAGAGGGCAAAAATCAAAGAGATGGGACTTGAGGGTGTATGGTCTTTTAGCCACTTCAACTCCAGATGTAAAAATTAAACCCCTTCCCAGGTGCCAGATTTATAATAATAATAATAATAATAATAATAATAATAATAATAATAATAATAATAATAATAATAATATTATTATTAATGGTGATAACATTATGTTTCAAACCTGTAATTGCTATAAAATGTTAACATATGATGAACAAAACACAAATAAATGACCTATACTGTGTTTTTCATTAACCCTTTGTGGTCCTGTGTACTACATACCCAGTCTTCCCAGCGACAGTGAGTGAGAGAAGTACAGGCGTGGAAAAGTGCAGAGCAGTTTAGAAGCAGTAAGGAAAAATTGCATCTTTAATTGCGTTAATCAGAAAACACAGGACATTGGGGAAACACATTCAGAGAGCTAGGAAGGAAATTAAAAGAGAAAACCAAAACTGTGGTATTTTCTGGTATACTACTGGCACTTTGCAAAGGACCATATGGACAGCTGGAAATAATTAATCAAAATGCATGGCTGAAGACGTGGTGCACACGGGAAGGCTTCACGTATCTTGATCATTGGACCACATTCTACAACGAGGACTATCTGTATAGACGGGAAGGGCTGCACTTAAATAACAAGGGAACCAGTCTACTTGGAGAAAAGATCCTCGAGGATAGCAAACTATGAAGGTATGAAACAGAGACTAATAGAAGTAGATTGGAGTGAAATAGAGAAAACACCCACAGAGAAAGGATGGTTGTTCTTCAAAAATGTAGTACTGGAGGCGCAAAACAATTACATCCCTAAAGTAGACAAATCTAAATGTAAAACTAAATGGCCAAAATGGTTTAATAGATCAATTAAAAAAAAAATATTCAGCGAAAAAAGACACTTTACAGAGCATTAAAAAAGGACCAAAAACAAAGTACACAGAAAGAGTACACGGAACTGCAAACGCAAGTCAAAAAGGAAGTTAGAAAGGCCAAGAGAGAAATAGAAATGAACATTGCTAAGGGAGCTAAAACCAATTCCAAAATGTTTTTCCAATATTACAACAGCAAGAGAACATTCAAAGAGGAGGTTAAATGTTTTAGAGATACAAATGGCAAAATCGTAGATGAAGAAAAAAATAGCAAATATATTAAATGATTACAAAGGAAGATATGGACAACATGCCCCACATGTCATCCAGTTCCTATCCAGTTTTAAATAACTTTAGCATAACCGAGGCAGAAATGTTAAAGGGACTAGGAGCGCTTAAAATAAACAAATCCCCTGGGCCGGATGAGATCCTCCCAGTAGTACTCAAAGAAATGAAAGAAGTAATTTACAAACCGCTAACCAAGATCATGCAGCAGTCTCTTGACACAGGGGTGGTACCGACAGACTGGAAAATTGCAAACATAATACCGATCCACAAAAAGGGAAACAAAACTGAACCAGGTAACTACAGACCAGTAAGCCTGACTTCTATTATATGCAAACTTATGGAAACTATAATAAGATCCAAAATGGAAAATTACCTATATGGTAACAGGGTCCTGGGAGACAGTAAACATGGTTTTAGGAAAGGGAGATCATGTCTAACTAACTTGCTTGATTTTTTTGAGGATGCAACATCGATAATGGATAATTGCAAAGCATATGACATGGTTTATTTAGATTTCCAGAAAGCTTTTGACAAAGTCCCGCACAAAAGATTAATTCTCAAACTGAATGCAGTTGGGATTCAAGGAAACACATGTACATGGATTAGGGAGTGGTTAACATGTAGAAAACAGAAAGTACTGATTAGAGGAAAAACCTCAGAATGGAGTGTGGTAACCAGTGGTGTACCACAGGGATCAGTATTAGGTCCTCTGCTATTCCTAATCTACATTAATGATTTAGATTCTGGTATAGTAAGCAAACTTGTTAAATTTGCAGACAACACAAAAATAGAAGGAGTGGCAAACACTGTTGCAGCAGCAAAGGTCATTCATAATGATCTAGACAAGATTCAAAACTGGGCAGACACATGGCAAATGACATTTAATAGAGAAAAGTGTAAGGTACTGCATGCAGGAAATAAAAATGTACATTATAAATATCATATGGGAGATACTGAAATTGGAGAAGGAATCTATGAAAAAGACCTAGGAGTTTTTGTTGACTCAGAAATGTCTTCATCTAGACAATGTGGGGAAGCTATAAAAAAGGCTAACAAGATGCTCGGATACATTGTGAAAAGTGTTGAATTTAAATCAAGGGAAGTAATGTTAAAACTGTACAATGCACTAGTAAGACCTCATCTTGAACATTGTGTTCTGTTCTGGTCACCTCACTATAAAAAAAGATATTGCTGCTCTAGAAAGAGTGCAAAGAAGAGCGACCAGAATTATTCCTGGCTTAAAAGGCATGTCATATGCAGACAGGCTAAAAGAATTGAATCTGTTCAGTCTTAAACAAAGAAGACTACGTGGCGACCTAATTCAAGTATTCAAAATTCTAAAAGGTATTGACCATGTCGACCCAAGGGACTTTTTTTTTACCTGAAAAAAGAAACAAGGACCAGGGGTCACAAATGGAGATTAGACAAAGGAGCATTCAGAACAGAAAATAGGAGGCACTTTTTTACACAGGGAATTGTGAGGGTCTGGAATCAACTCCCCAGTAATGTTGTTGAAGCTGACACCCTGGGATCCTTCAAGAAGCTGCTTGATGAGATTCTGGGATCAATAAGCTACTAACAGCCAAACGAGCAAGATGGGCCAAATGGCTTCCTCTCGTTTGTAAACTTTTTTATGTTCTTATGTTCTTATGTTCAATAGAGCGATAAAAACAATTTTTTTATTTTATTTTTAATAATGAAAACATAAATGCTGCTAATAACAATAATAACCAGTAAACAGTAATTATTAAATTAAAAATCAAACAACATCAAAACTTGTGTGTGACAGAAATACAATGATTACACTATATAACACAATTTTTGTTTCTGGGTAGTAAGTGTTATTTCCTAATTGCTTATGCCTCAAAAGTATAGAAAATGGCTATTATTCCCCACAAACTTTGCTTTTGTGACCAGGACAGTGATATTTCAAAATATCACTATTTCCAATGGGAAAACGGGCAAATGTGTGTAAATACAGTATAATCATAAATCTCGAAAAACTACTCACTTCTAAATCTTTTGTAGTCATTTTTGTATTACTTTAGTATACATGTTAATTTGGATTCATATGTTGTTTTTTTCTGACTTTCTGTGAATGAAAAGACACACATTTGGCCGTTTTTCCATTGGAAATAGTGATATTTTGAAATAATAATAATAATAGCCATTTTCTATACTTTTGAGGTATAAGCAATTAGGAAATAACACTACCCAGGAACAAAAAAAAAAAAAAGATTGTTGCACGGTGTTATTGGTTGTAAATCTCCCTCCCGATCTGTGAGGGCACTAAGCAGTAAGAACAGAGTTCTTTGGATGGACTTGTCTGAAACTTCTTTCAAGATGCTACTCCAGCCCCTCTCAATATGTAGTCATGTGCTACTCAAACGTGGACATAGTTTGGGGCCAACATAACATTAGGTTATTACCATAACCCTGTTTCCCTGAAAAGAGAATGACAACCATTACCGAATGGGAAGAGCCTCTCTGACCGTCAATCTCTGAGCAAATATACAAAAGCTACCCTATCAGGGCCCTGCTGTGAGGGGGAAGACCAGCCCACCTCCTGTTGAAGAGGGACGTCTTCACAGTAGCACATCACCATTTTCTTTCGAAAACAGAGGTCAGCTGGGGACACGACATCAAAGGGTAATGGTTGTCATTCTCTTTCAGGGAACCAGGGTTATGGTAATAACCTAATGATCCCTTTCAATACGAATGACAACAATAATCGAATGGGAAAGCTGTACCAAAGCTGTCATGGCTCCAGATTACCGAAAGTACAACCCCACAGCGATAGCAACAGAGCCCACATGACGCCTACGGGCATGCCGCCTGCAAAACTCTAGAGCCCAGAGAGGGTCTTGTTCAGTTTGTCACACCATTTTTTATCACGCGATAAAAATGCAGAAATGTCTGACTACCTGTCCATATAGCAGCATTACATAACTCATCTAAGGAGGTGCCATGAAGTTAAGCCCACGAAGTTGCCTGGCCCCTGGTAGAATGGGCTGTAATGTCCCCCTGTAAGACATTAGGGGATGGTGCTTCTATAGGGCCTGACCTCTAGAGCAGGACCCATAGCAGACACAGCTGGTTGGACTGTCTCCAGGATGCCGTCCTATCCAAATAACAGCACAGAACCCGAACTGGGCATAGCGTATGTTGTTTACGGTCCTCCTCTGACTCGTGTGGGGGAGGTCTGAAAGTTTCCAAAACCACTGATTGGTTAATACAGAATGAGGACACCACCTTTGGTAAAAATGATGGATTTGTTCTTAATGTTACCTGCAAGTCACTTCCAGTGAAATCCATACATGTGTCATCGATGGACAGTGCATGAAGTTCACTTACTCATCTGGCAGACATAATGGCTATTAAAAATGCCACTTTTAATGAAGCAGGGCACAGTTCTGCTGACGCCATGGACTGAAAAGGGTGACCCATAAAGGCCTGCAGTACCAGTTCCCACTTGGGGACCATAATTTTCATGGGAGGACAAAGCCTTCGAGCCCCTTTAAGAAATTGCACTGCCAGGAAATAAGCCCCGGGGGACACCTAGTCAATTTTGTCATGGCACGCTGATATTGCTGCCAGGTATACCTTCAAAGTGGACGCTGATTTTCCTGTGTCAAACAGGTATTGTAAGAAGGTTAATATTGTCTCAATCGGGCAAGTCACCGGATCGTGACCTTCGGCAAGGCACCAGTCTTGGAAAACTTTCCATTTATATGAGTACTGGGCTCTAGTGCTCGGCGCCCTAGCAGACTGTAGTGTTTCTACTACTGCATCTGGCAAACCTCGTCTAAATAGACGGCTCCGTTCAAGGGCCAGACCCAGAGTTGGAGCTGGGCTGGGTTCAGGTGCCATTATAGCCCCTCCTCTTGGCTCAGGAGGTCCTTGCGCAACGGGAGCTGCCACAGCTGATCCGACATGTCGGAGAGGCAAGCAAACCAGGGGCATCTCGGTCATCTGGGTGCAACCAGCAGAACCCGTGCTCTCTCCACCCTGATCCTGTCTAGTGTCAAGGGTAAGCTAGCAAGTCTACTCCCAGGGGGCCCCGTCTCTCTCCATGGAGAACCATACGAGCTCTGCAGAGAATCTTGGACCACCGAGCTCCTTCCCCATGGCTCGAGGAGAGAAACTCTGCTGGGGATAGGGCTGCTCTCCGTCGCTTTGTTTTCCTAGAGAACTTCCGACAAGCTCACCTGCCAGTGCCTTAGTCGCATGTTCTGGCCCGAGGCACCAGGCGCAGGATCTATGTTCGTCCTCTATGGGCAGCTTAGCTGAGCACCGGTCACACTGGTGGAAGCCAGCTGACCCAGTGGACTGCACCGACATGCTGAATCGACTAGTGCCGAATCAGTTGGTGCCTGGATCTGCGTCGAGGTGAGCTCTGTCGGCGTAGAGATGCACACAGTCGGTGCCGAGTCGATCGGCGCTGAGGTCGATGCCGATGTGTAGTGCAGTCGGTGCCGGGCTGTAGACGGCCTCAAAGCTACTCCCCAGTGCCGAATCAATCGGTACCGGGATCGGCATCGAAAAGAGCGCGGTCGGCGCCGGGATGTTCATTGCCGAGTCAATTAGTGGAGAGGTCGATGCCAACGTGTAAGGATGTTGATGGCGCTGGGGTGCTAGTGTATCCACACTTCAGTATCAAGGGGCACTTACTGTATAGGGTAAATCTAGCTGTGGGAACGGGAAAGCCTGTAACACAATTATTGTTTCCCTTGTCAAACTGAGGACATGAGGCTGGCATATGATATTCCTTTTGCAGGGCATCTTCATACTGATGTGTTGAAATATGTAGCCACATGCTCAGACTGCCAGTGAGTAGCGCCGGGTCAAGTGCACCCCACCCCTTTTTTTCACCTGACGGTTATTTCCACTCATTTGGAATGCATTACAGTGGACATAGTGGGCTCTGCTACCTTCTGACTCCAGGTATACGCATATACTAGTAGTGGTAGATTATGCAACGTGATACCCGGAGGCAGGTCCATTGAGGTCCACTAGTGCTGCTGAAACAGCCACAGAGTTAGTACAGATTATGGTGAGAGTAGGGATCTCCAAGGAGATTTTGACTGATCATGGAACTAACTTTCTGTCTAACATGTTACAGCAGGTATATAAAATATTAAAAATACATTTAATCAGGACATCTAGTAACCATCCACAGACAGATTTTTTGGTGGAACGTCGATGTTGATAAGGTTTGTAACATAAGAGCAAAAACATTGGGCATCATTTCTTCCCTACCTCCTTTTCGCAGTGAGAGAGGTGCCGCAAAGTTCGACAGCAGCATTACAACAAAAATGCAGCATTACAACAACAGCAGCATTACAACAAAAATGCATTAACTTGAACCTTTCAACCAGGAGACAAGGTAATGCTGCTACTTCCCTCATCAGAATCGAAATTGTGTGCTAAATGGCAGGGGCCATATGAAGTGATTCGGGCTATAGGGAAGGTGAATTATGAAATTAGACAGCCCAATCGGCGTAATGAACGTAAAATTTACCATGTATATTTATTAAAGTCCTGGCAGGCAAGGGATGTCTTATTTATAGCCCCAGGCAATGTAAAGGCTGTCCAGAGACTCGTACAGTCCAATTGTCATAGTGGCCTAGAAAGACAGCACCAATCGCTTCTGTGTGGCCTTCTGGAAGGTAAACTCTATTGGCAAGTTCGATGCATACCCTATGTCTTGGGTCGACAGACTTTTAGATAGACTGGGAAAGGCAAAGTTTATCTCAACTGGACCTGACAAAGGGATACTGGCAGATCGCCTTAACCCACATCTCTAGAGAGAATTCTGCATTAATTGATGGACCAGGTTTTACGCCCACATCATGAATATGGAGCAAAGCATATTAATAATGTGGTAATTTACAGCTCCACCGTCGGACGTGGGTCTGGGTGCTATCTTTTCCCAAAAGGTAGACGGAGTAGATTTTTTTTTTTTCTTATTGTATTGTTTTATTTTACATGAAACACAACATGTTGAGACACAGTACTCAAAGTTGAATAACTCCAACAACTCCAACACATTTTTACTGCTTCTGATGCATATCAATTCTTGTGATGTTCTTCCAGACAGTCCTGCTGACTTCTAAAATCAAAGTTACAGTCTTTATAAACAACACTCTTCAAGGGCAATGGTCTTGATGGTTTTTAGACTGTACGGAGCACCCAAACCCATATCTAAATAATTTTCTGGGACACAGCACGCTTTCATTTTCCTATTCTTTGCACCACCTAGTCCTGCTGGCAGAGAGGGCAACGGTTGTTCTGCTTCACCCACAGCGACATGCAGCAGTTGTGAAATTATTGGTTGCATTCTTCCCAAACAACAACACAATCTTCCTGCTTGTTTTCAGCCTGACATCAAAGGCAATCATCCATAACCTGGTAGACGGAGTAGAACACCCGATTATGTATCTCAGTAAAAAGATGCTACCTCTGGATAGCATCTACTCCGTAGTCAAAAAGGAGTGTTTGGCCATTAAATGGGAAATATAGAAGATAGATTCAGCCGCGTGATCCTTCGGCTTCACTCTGAGCGGTGGGATATGTGACAGAAATGCAATGGCTGGTCTGACAGTTCTTTCCCAGGGTCAGGAAGTCGGCCAGTCAGGAACTCGGCCAGTCAGGAAGAAGACTCTATTGCAAGAACGTATTGACCCTCGAAGGGAAACGACTTGGCAGTCACAGATTGGAGAGGCGGTTGCACTCGTTTACCAAGGGGTCATGCATGACAGCATAAAAGGGGATGGAGAATTGTAATCTCTTCCTTCACATTGGTTTACATGGAGAACCAAGAAGGACCGAGAGCAAACCAGTGAAAAAGAAAGCAAAAACCAAAATAACAAATATTGTGAGTGTTGACTGTTTATTTGTCTGTGTATTAATCGTCTTGTTTATACACTAGACAGCTAACACGTTATCGGAGCTGTCGCCAAGGGCCAGCACTAAAACGGGAACATCAGTGCCTCAGTTTCTCGCAGACGCTTCAAATTCAGGTCAGTAATTCAGGGGGGCAGTCTGGTCTTGTCTGCACCTGCTTTTCTAAAAGTTTTCATCACTGACAGGAATACGTTCTTGTGGGTTTTAAATTCACTGTAAGCAGCAACTGGAGACTGACTTCTGGTCCCCAGCTGAACTTCTTGCACTGGCATAAAATTCCCTTCTTTGGTTGAGTTTTTTTTTGTCTTTACTTTAAGTACATAAACAGCCCTGTAATTTTTTGTTTGTTTGTTTTTTTTTTTTTTTTGTGTGTTTTTTCAATCTTTGTTTTCTTCTATTTCATTTATCTGTTCCTCATCTACTGTTATGTGTCTAGTCTTGACAGCTGCTGGTGCACTTATTTTGTTTGTATTTTATTTTCAAGGGGAACTGCTGTCTGCTCTCAGAAAGTTAGAGTTTTATGCCCAAATATATTAAAGGAAATAGGTGGCATGTCACTCATTTCTGGCAGAGGTTTTGTAACTAATAACAAATAAAATGGCAGTTTGTCATGGAATTTAGAATGCAGTGGTGCACAGTGAAGCGGCTCATTAGTATGCAATTCATGGGATACGCAGTATATACGCACAGTCATGTGATGCTGTTTAACTAATCAGAGGTTGTAATTTTTCCAAGCCTGTTATATATATATATATATATATATATATATTATATATATATATATATATATATATATATATATATATATATATATATATATATATATATAATATTATTGAATATGTGCTGGAGAGGAGGGCTATAGTAGAAAATTATTGACCTGAGGGAAGACTATTGTTACTGACAGGGGGCTATAATGCCCAAAGCCGCAGGCTGAGAGCATTGCACCCTGGAGGTAACAATAGTCTTCCCAGGGGAGCATTTCATTTTCCACGATGGCTGAATCTGCAGTACATACTTAATAGATAACTTAGTAAAGAAAATAAGTCAGGCAAGATTGGATAGTAAATACAACTTTATATATTTTGTTTAAATATAGCTGATGCAGCATACATAAATAAATATTGGCTTGTATGTTTTGTTTAAATATAGCTGATACAGCATAAGTAAACCAATAAATAACAGAAATAAATAACAGAAAATGTTCATACCATATACAGTATTTAGCAAAGTTTTTCTCTGTCTCTGTCTGGTTTGCTGACTGCTGCATAATCCAGTTTATATCTCGTCTGTCATATTTGTTTTCATTGAGATGAATGTGTTTGAATTTTGGAAATTCAGAAAACAGTGATGTTTTAATCACAAATTTAATGTTTGAATCATCTTTCTTTTGTAATATGTTTTGTAATTTGTTTTCTGTATTCCATAGAATCGGTGTTCAGCCATTTTCTCTTGTGAAGAATGCAGGGGAGAAAGTATGTATTAAAAATGTCAAGCAGTAGTGTACACTGTATAACTGTACATCTGGAGTTATGCGTCCTGAGCGGAATGAAAGCGAAGGTCAACTACCACACAGTAGAGCCTTCATCAAGTGGGCATATCGCTATTAGACGACATCTTTTCTTTAAAACAATACATTATAACCTAGATTTACTTTAACTTGTAATAATTTATCAGGTACCCTTCCACTGAGACATGCTTTGCTTTTAGTTTATCTAGACAGTGCCAGATATCTGAATGGAGCAATATTACTGAACTGTGTGTGTTGTTTGTTGTTGAAAGATGCCTATCTCCAATAGGGCTGACAGGCTGTGGGTTGGCTGATGCGGCAATGGCAGGTACAGGTCTGCTTGCCTTTGTAGTTGCAAAGTATTGATTGACTGGTTTTGGTGAATAATAATATAAATTAGGACCAATTGTGTTTTTGTTTAGTATTTGCTGTCCAAAAAAATTTTGTTTTTGTTTAGTATTAGATGTAAACTAAGCTTTCAATACAGAAAGTCAAAATGAAAAAGCTGGTACTTGTGTGAATTGATTTTAAATTTGATTCACAGTGGTGATGTTTCAGTTTCAGCTCATGTTTAAGATACTGTATATTATTTAGTTGTATTGTTCAAGATTTGTCAAAGTCCTTCTAAGTTAATTAAACACTTGAGAATGTTTCACAAGTGAAGAAAATGTATCCCGTATGTATCCTGTAACCCTGTGAAACAGTGTATTGCAGGAATTAAATTACTTTTACTGTGTACTGAACTAGGCCAGAGAATGTAAAAAAAAAAAAAAAATTCTATCTTCATTGGTTTCCTGCAAGAAAATAAACCAGCTTCCTATAATGTTGTTATCTTACTTTCAGCATAGCCCACGTGTATTTGTATAGAAGGGATTTATTTTGTGGAAAACATGGTGAAAACAACTCCCACACTGAGAATATATTGTATTGCTATGTACTGCTAAAATAGAGAAAAAGAGAACATGTCTATTTATTGCACCGCATGGCATCTACATGATGCATATAACTGATAACGTTCTGAATATTCTTAAAATAACATTTCAGTCAAGATTTGTTTATAGAAATAACAGTATCATATCAGTATGTGTCACTAATTTATCATTAACAAAGAATTTAGTGATATCAGTATTTCACTTTTATTAAATTACTTTGATGATAAAACAGATTTTCTCTGGGCATCCACAGTTTCATATTTTCTTAGTCATTACAGACAATATTAGATGACGCTTGCAATAAACATGAACACCCACTCCGCATTTCAGAGAAAGCTGGAACCTCTGACTTAAGCCGTCGACCATTTCAATGTCCCAACAAAAGGAAGTGTATAAAAAATATGGTGTACCAATGCCAACTTCTAGAATGATACAATTCTTACTGATACAATCCGATATTAACTTTGGTACCCTTCACATTTCTAAAGTTCACCACAAAGTCAATCCCACACTGATGAACAGCCAAAAATGTACTTGAAGAATAACTTCAATACTGGTCAGCGGTTAATGACAACTTATCATGCCACTAACTAAACAATTATTTTGAAGTAACAAACTGTATACTATTGTGACATGACAGCTTTCCACATAATCCTGGGAAAGAAGCCCACACTGTGTGTGGCATTTTTTTTTTTTTTTTTTTAAAGAAATTAATCGGAAAGTGGAGGTGTTGAAATCATCCCAAAGAAGAAATGGAGTCACACACAGGGACCACAGAGGATGTGCGATTTAACAGAAACAATCATCTTCCATAAGGTAGACACAGCATCACTACCTGGCAAGCTACTAGGGGATTTTCCATTTCTGTAAACTGTACTGCTCTTATCTTGAGTTTTTTATGGACAGTCCAGTGGGTAGTTACAGCAGATCATATACTGTGGGCAGAATAAAGGATTTATTGATGTTATGCTGGGTTTCCTGTCTCTGTCCTTGGTGGTTTAAAGAGGCCAGTCTACCCCAAACCTTTTACACTACGAATACAGTTTAAGAAAAGTGAAACATCAAGTCTATGAACAATCTTCAACATAATGGATAATGAAAGCATAAACTACATTATATTCGAAAGAAATGTTACTAGAATATGAACACTGCTTTTTTTTGCAATTTATAGTCACAATTTGCCAAGACATGTGGAACAAAAATAATTTCAAACATTTATAACAATTAGCCTACTACTAAAAAAAAATCAGATTATTTTTCTTACAATTCTCAGCCTTTTTTTACTATAATGTGGGTATTAAATAAACAGTGGCAGATCTTGGGGACAATTAATAAAGAGTTAGGAGGGCTTAGGTCGACCAGGGTGTCCTCGGCTCACCGCGCACCAGCGACCCCTGTAGTCTGGCCGGGTGCCTGCGGGCTTGCCTGTAAGCTGCAAGTTTGAGGTGGCTGCATGGTGGGCATGCAGTGTGAAAAAGAAATGGTTGGCTGACGGCACACTCTTCAGAGGACAGTGTGTGTTCGTCTTCATCGCTCCTGAGTCAGCACAGGGGTGGTAGCGGTGAGCTGAGCCTAAAAATAATTGGAGATTCCAAATATGGGAGAAAATCACAAAAACAATTGGTGACTACTAAATAAAAAAAAAAAAAAAAAATAAAAAATAATATATATATAATATATATATATATATATATATATATATATATATATATATATATATATATATATATATATATATATATATATATATATATATATATATATATCACACACAATGAGAGCCAAGGCGCTTTCAAAAGAACTCCAGGACAAAGTTGTTGAAAGGCACAGATCAGAGGATGGGTATAAAAAAATATCAAAGCCTTGAATATCACTTGGAGCACGGTCAAGATGATTATGAAGAAGTGGAAGGTGTATAGCACCACCAAGACCCTGCCTAGATCAGGCCGTCCCTCCAAACTGGATGACCGAGTAAGAAGGATACTGAGCAGAGATGCTACCAAGAGACCAATGGCAACTTTGTAAGAGCTACAGGCTTTTATGACCAAGACTGGTCAAAGTGTGCATGTGACAACAAAATCCCAAGACCTCCACAAATCTGGCCTGTATGGTAGGGTGGTAAGAAGGAAGCCATTGCTCAAGAAAGCCCACCTTGAATCCCATTTGAAGTATGCAAAAAAATACTCAGGAGATTCTGCAGTCATGTGGCAAAAAGTTTTGTGGGCTGACTAACCTAAAATTGAATTTTTTGGCCTAAATGCAAAGCGTTATGTTTGGTGCAAGACCAACACAGCGCATCACTCAAAGAACCCCTTCCCTACTGTGAAGTATGGTGGTGGTATGTGACCAGGATGACTGTAATGGTGACGTCAGACCCGGAAGAACACTGAAACCAAAACAAGTAATGGTGGATGAAAACTGAGCTGTGGCGCTCAGTATATTTATTAAATGATAAACAGAAAATAAAAGATGTAAACGAAAACACCACAAACATAAAGGCATGTTGGCCAAAAAAATAAACAACACCAAAACAAGTATCATGCTGGTCTTTAGCCAGCACGTATAGCAATTGTTTCCTTTACTCCACGGACTTACATCTCTCCTCTGACACACACAACCCTGAGTGAAGAGAGCTGCAGGCTTTTATATTCTGGCCGAGGGGTTATCTAGCTATTAATTAATTACCTCATTACCCCTCAGCCACAGTCTGCATGAGGTTAAATAAGGATGCGTGACTGTCAGCTAGTTAAATAATCAGTAGCTGATCAGTCATGCATCCTCACAAGGTATTTAAAAATAAAACCAATAAACTGGCAGACGGCAACTCACTTGTCCAGCCAAACAATACTACAACAAAAAATACTACAACAAAAAAAAAATAGTAAGAATAATAATAATAATAATAATAATAATAATAATAATAATAATATCGGACGGCTTTCGCTGTCGCATTAACACAAACCATACTACAAAACAATAATAAACAAAGGGGCGGGACACTCCGCCACATGGAAGCATTATGTTATGGGGATGTTTCTGATCGGTAGGGACTGGGACACTAGTCAGGACAGAAGGGAAAATGAATGGAGCAAAGAACAGAAAAGTCCTTTAGGAAAACCTGTTGACCTCTGCAAGAAAGCTGAAACTGGGATGGAAGCATGACAATGACTCAAAGCGCAAGGCCAACGCTACACTGGAGTGACTAAGGAACAAAAACGTAAATGTCCTTGAGTGGCCCAGTCAGAGCCCCTAAATCCAATCGGACATTTTTGTCCATCAATGATGAAGATTGCTGTCCTTCAATGCTCCCCAAGGAACTTGACAGAGCTTGTACAGTTTTGTAAAGAAGAATGGTCAAATATTCAAATCTAGGTGTGCAAAGTTGGTAGAGACCCATCCCAATAGTCTCACAGCTGTAATTGCTGCTAAAGGTGCTTCCACCAAGTATTAACTCAGGAGGTGGAGACTTATCCAATTATGATCTTTCACTTTTATATTTTTAATATATAATTTTTTCTCAATAAAAACGTTTTTCCCCTTAACAGTGTGGAGTATGATGTGTAGATAAGTGGAAAATAAATCCTCATTTGAATGCATGAAATTCTGAGGCACTGGCACAACAAAATGTGAAAACAGTTCAAGGGGGTGTAGACTTTCTATAGGCACTGTATATCATCTAACTTCTGACAGTCTACATATTCCTGCACTAACCCCTCTCCACAGATTCTTCATGACATATTTCTCATCCATACAAAGTTCAACAGTTAAAATATATCACTAATGGTTTATTAATGGTTCTGGTTCTATGATGATGTCTGACATAAAAAATATTTTTTTCTGAAAATATGTTTGACCATTAGGAGATGGTTCCAATAAGCTTTACACCCAGGTTACTTAACCCTTAACATCAGTCTAAAAAATAAGGACATTATTAAACAAATCTCCAAATTACAAGTGTCAGACTCAGCAGTTGCAAGACGTGTGGAAACTATATCTGAATGCTTGTTTAGTCAGCTGTGCAATGGTCTTGAAAATGTTGAATATTTCAGCCTGGCATTGGACGTGCCCACAGATCGTTTAGTTAATTGCTTGGTGCGTTTTTTCAGTGGTGAAAAATTTGTGGAGGAAATGCTTACTTTATTGCCCCTTACTCTCCAAATGCGGGGAGAGGATATTAGGAGCAACTGACAGAAAATTTTGAAATAAAAGGTAAAAATATTGACTTGAAGAAGATTTGTAACTACTAATGGCGTGCCATCAATGGTTGGAAAATTTAAAGGATTGATTGCCCTGCTTAAAGCCAACGGCGAGATTCCATTTTTCTTCATATCACTGCATAACACACCAGGGAAACCTGTGCTGCAAATGAAGGAAAGGATCTCTGAAAGCCACATTGGAGTTTCTGGTTAAAATAGTGAACTTCATCATTGCACATACACTCATGACAGCGATTTGGTGCTGCATGCAGAAGTAAGATGGCTAAGTCGCATTCAGATGTGGGCTAGATTCATGGATCTGCTTCCTGCTATCAGAGATTTTTTGTTTTTTTAGAGCTGGTTTGATCTACTGTCATCCCTGAATGATGAAGCGTTAATGCTGCAGGTGGCATTTCTTACCGATATCACCAATCATGAACAGAGTTGGGGTCAATTCCACTAATTCAATTCAATTCACTTACCTTTTCAAATCCAGCAATTCCAATTCAAATTTAATTTTGTTTTCCCAATTCAAATTAAATTAAAAAATTTTTATCTCAAATTCCAATTCCAATTATATTAAATCAATGTGGTCAATTCTAAATAGTGGGCAGTATTCACCGAGTAATTTTAGAACAGGACTGGTTAACACTAGAAACTCCATGAGGGTTATTGTGACCCATTTTGCATTAAAAATGTTAGTTATTCTTCAGTTGTAAGTCGTATGTGTATGCCCATTTTTGACTTTTCCTAAATATATGAATTAAATATCCTGATGGCGTTTGATAGCCAGAATCGCAAAAATGCTAAAGTTATAAACAGTTCTAACTAGAACCGCCACACGGGTCAATGTGACCCATGCATTACAATACATGTCTTTTTAAAAAAAATATAATATAAGATATTCTATTTTTGTAAATGCAACAAACAAGACATGCCCCCTCCTCCTACCACATGTGTTTTTTTTTTCAAGCCTTTGTTTGTAGACTGACTATGAGACAAAGATTGCTATGATGCAACTCAGTGAAAGCCTAGTTGCTTATTTTTCAATGTACCTGGGAGACAACAATCCTTCATTTTGTTCCACAAATGCAACTGGGAATATATCAGAAGGAAATATTTAATCTTGAAAGTAGTCATTTTGATTGGAATATGGCAAGCTGCACTCAGATGCATATAGCAAACTGAAATGACAGGTAGGATAACAACTTATGTGCCTAATATGAAACGTATGTTATATATTCTTTTTTTAATATAACTTTTAGAAAAAAAACATTTTGGTTTTGCAGGTTAGTATGTACCAGTTCACATGTGTTTACACCATAGTGTTCAATGGAACTGCTTTTATTATATTTTTTCACTGTTTGTTGTCGTGCTGTATATGCACTCATTATAAAAATAAAGCATTTAATACAGTGTTTCTATAATGCAAATGTGATATGTGATGTTCATGAATACAACTTTTAACTTGTGCCCAATAGCATGTCTATCATTTTCATAACAAAGGCTGTAGTTCAATAATCCGGCAGTTCTAGTGTTAAGGACAGTTTTTTAAACTACTCACAAAACTCAAAGAAGCTTTAAAATGACAAAATACAAAGTCAAGTGGTGAGATTTTGAGAAACTAAAGCAAATGGAAGATGCATTTTTGAATTTTAAAGCTTCAGTGAATTTTGTTAGTAGTATAAATAAAACTGTTCTTAACCAGTCACCAAATCGCTTGGTGAATACGGCCCACTTTCTCACAATCCATGACATTTCCTAATTTTATTTAACAACATCACACATAAGTTACGTATTTTGTCTTATACATTGTAACTTATTACATTAGGAAGGAAGGATGAGGATAGTCATCAATTATCAAATCTATTGCATCTGATCATCATTAGCTCTTCAAATTTTGCGTCACTTAAGTTGCATCTTCAGCCCTGAAAATGTTGCCAGCAACACTAAAAAGTCTTTCTACAAGTGCAGATGAGGTGGGTATGGCAAGATGCTTGCAGGCTAGCTGGGATAAATAGAGCAAATCTGTTGGTTTTTTTTCCAGTATGCCAGAGGATCAGAGTCTTCTGGCAAACAGGTTTGCCCCAGGTAGTTCGAGATTTCAACACGTGCAAATGTGTTGGTGTTACTGCTGCCCATTTCAGCAGAACAGGAGGTCATGTATGAGAAGAGTTTGGCCATGTCAGCAGCTCTTGGCAGCAGGGAGGTCACCTCTTCAATCAGCAGCTCCTCCATGCCTTGCACCAGTCCAGCTTGCAGACATCTTGAAATTCTCCATCCTCGAACTTTGCAAGTCATATCTCCAAAGATGACTGCATGGTTGATACTATCTTGTTACTGTACTTCTCAACAGTATGTGCCATTGCAGGACATAAACCTCTGACAAATGCTACTACATAGCTAGCAGTGATTATCAGGTCCCCCTGAATCTTCTCAGTGACCTCCTCCAAGGGCACCAAAATTTCACAGATGATTTTCAGTTCATATGGTGTCAGCTTGCATGGGTTATTAAACTCAGAATGGACCTCAGCATTTTAAGATGGCTATTCCACCTTGTGATATTTGACATCTGTAGTTTACAGTACCCCGCTAGTATCTCTGTGGTCTTGTTGGATTTATGACAGCAAGCAACTATTCTTGACACTTTTGCCATCACTGGTTTTAAAGGACCAGCCTGTTCAAGGGCATCACGAACAACCAGCAAAAGAGTGTGAGCAAAACAAGGGTTATGCACAAGTGGCAAATAATCCAGCTTGTCGCTCACATTCACCACTTCAATGTCAACATCCTCATCCTGGTCTTCATTACTGTCTTGGACATCTAATGGTGGGAATATAGTGAATGCCTTCACCATGTTGGCAGCATTGTCAGTCACTATGCCTGACACTTTAGCTGCAATGTTATAAGATGTCATAGTTTCCTCATACTGTCTGTAAATGTTCTCTGCAGATGTGCACCCCTAAATCAGTGACAAGCCAGCATGGTGGTTTTAGTGAGTGGTCCACAGTGAAGTGGCTCATGAATCCAATAAATAACCTCATATATCTGCTACACCACAAATCTATGGTGAGGTAAATGTTTTGTGCTTGCTGCATTTGATTCATCAGTACATCTTGGACACTGGAAGCTTGTTGAGAAGTAGCTTCTGGCTGACATATTTCTTGCTGGGCATGGTGAATCGTGGTTCGGCTGTGCTGAGGATGGTGTGAAATTTTGGGTTGTCTACCACAGACAGGGGCATGAGGTCTTCAGCAATGAAGCTAGTGATTTTGCTGGTAAGCTTCTTCTTGCGAGGGTCTGTGGCTTCCCACTTCCTTGGGTCTGAGGTCTGGCCAGATTGATGAGATGACTGTCCAAAAACTTGAGGGTGTTTTATCTAAAATATTAACATACAAGTTACATTACTGTATTAATGTTATAACCACACAGACAACCTTTGCACACAATATATTCTACTATCATTAGAGGATTCTCCAATTAAACAACATATTCACTTAATTGATTGATAAAATTATCTATCCATGTAGACATGCAAGACAAAGATTTAAAATTTTAAGGATACTTTCTTTGAGGTGACTTATGAAGTTAGATGTAGCTTTTTTTGAGTCAGAGACAGAGGTTCCACAGTATGTGCATATAGCACGATAGTTCCCATTTGTGTTACATTCACTTGGCTCCTAAAAATGTTCAAGGATATTTGGCATAATGGCACTTGAGATCGACAGCAATGTCTAACTTGTCAGACAAAGTTCATGGTCAAAAAGCAAGCAAAATAGGGTGTATTCTGTTTCTCAGTTCCTCTTCCAGTCCAGGGTCAATCAATCAATCAGGGTTCTCCGTTCCAGTGCAGGTCCAAATCCAATTCCAAGTAATCATTCAAAACTCTCCAACACACCAAACTATTCTTCAAATCCCAACACTCCTGGTCATTCTCCTTGTCCTTCCAAAAATGTACTCAACAACCAATAAGTGTAAGGCTGGCTCTTAAAGAGAGCTACAGGACAGGTGAGATTGTTTGAATTAATAAAGAACAAGTGTGAACATTCACACCACAATTGGATATGAATAGACTCACCTACATAGTTCCTCTGGATGAGGATGAGTAATAATAATAATATTGTTGTTATAGAGCACCTTTCATAGTGGACCACCATCATAAAGTGCTTTACAGAGGTAGTCTGTGAACTATGAATTATATGCAGAGTCACTTATGATAAGACATTGATTTAACATCTCATCCACAGGATGGAGCAGAAGGAAATTAAGTGGCTCACTCAGGGTCACGCAGTGAGTCACTGGCAGAGGTGGGATTTGAACTGGCAACCTTCTGCTTACAAGCCCTGGGCTTTAACCACTGGAACACACTGCCTCCTCTGTGTAGCTTTCATGATGTCACGTCTTTGGTTTAACCTCCTCCTCGATAGCACAACAAATGGAAGATTTGTCATCAAAGTAACACCCATTGCATATCTACTTTAACTACATTAAATGTAACTTGAACATAAAAAAAGATAACTTTAACACTAGAAGGACCGGAGATATATTCATACCTAGAAGCCCCGCAGCAGTCTTTCTGATGGCTGTATTCAAAACACTGTAAATAGTAAATGAAAGGAGAAACAGTCGGATGTAATTTTTTTTTTGTTTGTTTTTTTATTGAGTATGCCACAAACATCTAAACATCCAAAGCGTGTATATATATATATATATATATATATATATATATATATATATATATATATATATATATACACACACACACACACACACAGTGCCTATAGAAAGTCTATACCCCCTTGAACTTTTTTCACATTTTGTTGTGTCAGTGCTTCAGAGTTTCATGCATTTAAATGAGACTTTTTTCCACTTATCTACACACCATACTCCACACTGTTAAGGGGAAAAAGGTTTTATTGAGAAAAAAATTATATATTAATAATACAAAATTGAAAGATCATAATTGGATAAGTCTCCACTCCCCTGAGTTAATACTTTGTGGAAGCACCTTTGGCAGCAATTACAGCTATGACTCTGTTGGGATAGGTCTCTAACAACTTTGCACTCCTAGATTTGGCAATATTTGACTATTCTTCTTTACAAAACTGTTCAAGCTGTCAATTTCCTTGGGGTGCGTTGAGCAATTTTCAAGTCATGCCACAAATTCTCGATTGGATTTAGGTCAGGGCTCTGACTGGACCACTCAAAGACATTTACTTTTGTGTTCCTTAGCCACTCCAGTGTAGCTTTGGCTGTGTGCTTTGGGTCGTTGTTATGCTGAAAGGTGACCTTCAGTCCCAGTTTCAGCTTTCTTGCAGAGGCCAGCAGGTTTTCCTCAAGGACTTCTCTGTACTTGCTTCATTCATTTTCCCTTCTATCCTGACAAGTGCCTCAATCCCTGAGGATGAGAAACATCCCCATAACATGATGCTGCCACTACCATGCTTCACAGTAGGGGTGGTGTTCTTTGAGTGATACGCTGTGTTGGGTTTGCACCAAACATAACGCTTTGCATTTAGGCCATAAAGTTCCATTTTAGTTTTGTCAGACCACAAAACTTTTTGCCACATGGCTACAGAATCTCCTGAGTGGTTTATTTTGCATACTTCAAACAAGATTCAAGGTGGGTTTCTTGAGTAATGGCTTCCTTCTTGCCACCCTACCATAGAGGACAGATTTGTGGAGTGCTTGGGATATTGTTGTCACATGCACACTTTGACCAGTCTTGGCCATTAAAGCCTGTACCTCTAGCAAAGTTGTCATTGGCCTCTTGGTAGCCTCTCTGATCAGTCTCCTTCTTGCTCGGCCATCCAGTTTGGAGGGAGGGCCTGATCTAGGCAGGGTCTTGGTGGTGCCATACACCTTCCACTTCTTAATAATTGTGTTGACGGTGCTCCAAAGGGTATTCAAGGCCTTTGATATTTTTTTATACCCATCCCCTGATCTGTGCCTTTCAACAATTTTGTCCTGGAGTTCTTTTGAAAGCACCTTGGTACTCATGGTTGAGTCTTTGCATTTAAATGCACTACCCAGCAGGAACTGCTGAATTTATCCTGAAATCATGTGAATCACTACGGTTTAACACAGGGGCAGACCACTTAACTTGGTGTGTGATTTTGAAAGTGATTGGTTACACCTGAGCTTATTTAGGATTGCTATTACAAGGGGGGTGGACACCTATCCAACCAAGTTATTTCAGTTTTTATTTTTAATTCATTTTCTACAAATTTCTGGAATATTTTTTTCACTTGGAAGTTGTGAGGTAGAATGAGTAGATAAATGAAAAAAAAAAAAAAGCATTTTAATTCCAGGCTGTGGAAGGGTGGTGGGTAATTCACTGACACAGGAGACAGACAGGTGAATTTGGCAACACTGCACAGGTGCCCAGTTTTATTTCAGGGTGCTGGTTTTTCTTTAGTCCCACAGATGGCGCTGTGGGTCCGTGGTCTGATTTACCAACGATGGTAAACAGAACCACGGGCATACCAAGCAATGGTACACAATACCGGCGCCCTTACAGGTGCTTCGAAACAATAATTCAAAACAGAAGGCACAAAGAAACAGGGAAAATAAAACAGTAACAAAAACTACAAAGAAAAGGTGCTGCACTTTACAGCGATATCCCGGTCGCCGCTGCCCGTGCGACCCGGATCACCGTCCTACACTGCCCGCTCACTAGCCTGCTCTGATATACTCATCAGGGGTCTGCCCAAGGGTTTCCCGCCCTCAATATCTCGCTCTGAACCTCCGTTTCTTTCTCTCCCACTGGTTCTCGGTCGTTGACCAGCACTTCTGCACTCTCAGCGCGTTTAACAGGGCAGAGCTAAGGAAACAACAGAGCGTTAATTTATAGGGCTAACAATCTCCCAAGACGCGCCTCTCAGCCACTCAGAGAGGGGGAAAGTCCACACATCCACTTTCCCACCTCCCCGTGTCACTGCCATGACTCACAGGCGGTTGTTGGATGACTGCCGCCCTCTTCCTGCAGCCCGTGAACACGCCAGCAGAGTCAGCACAGATCTCTCCCTGTTACACAGGCTATAAGGCGAAAATTTTGAAAGGGGGTATAGACTTTCTATAGGCACTAATATATATATATATATATATATATATATATATATATATATATATATATATATATATATATATATATCGGCCGACACTTGCTTTCGTTCATTTGCCCCTTCCAACGTAGACCCAGACAAAGATGGAAGTTTTTTAGCGCTAAAGCGCTATTTTAATAATCCACACAAAACAAAACACAAAATAAACAAACAGAAACAAACACCTAGCTTTTACCAGAGCACTAACTAACACCCACAGGAACCTAACTAAAACAGGACAGCTAAGCGGTTTACCTGTAACACAAAAATACATAACACACAAAAAGGCTTTTACACAGTACCCCCTCCCCCCAGCCTTACGACTGAAAGCACCAACCAGGCCCTCCACACAGCATCCCTGAGCACACTGGCTGCTTCCTTTAAATACCCTGCACCTGGCTCTAGTATACAATGAACATCAGGTGCAGGGGATAACTAATAAATCAAACAATTAACACAAATATCACTAATTTAACAAGCAAATGTGTATTCTCACATGTTTTTAGGCAGGGAAGCTATTAACCCCCTCCTTGCCATATTACACATCTTCCCCCATGTCTTTACAAGACACTGGTCACTTATCGGCCACCTCCCTCTACCCTTAAAAGACCACCCACCCTCAAGTCCACAAATGTCAATTTTCACCCTCTTCCACGGGCAGGCTTGAGGGTGGCTGGTCCCTCCAGTGCTTCCACGGAGGGACTGCGAACCGGCGACACGGGACCCCACTGGGATGATTGGGGCTATTGCAGCGACAACCAGGGAACAGGCAGCTGCAGCAGCGGACAGAGGTCTTCACCAGTAGCGATGTCCGCTAACCCAGGGGAAGCAAAGCAGCTAACAGGGGGAGCCCAAGTGATATCTAACAGCAGCCTAGCGACGTCTGGGTGCTCGGGGAGAGCAGAGTAGGGAACCAGGGGCAGAGATGTGGCTGATGGTGCAGACTCCTGGGCTCCAGGGCTAGCGCAGGGAGGTCTAGGCAGACCGGCAGGGTGTCCAGGAGCACAGGGCAAGGTACCACCCGCAGTAGCGTCGGACTATATCGCAGGGGTGGTGGTCGGGGCTGCGTGGAGGGGGGCTCGTTACCTCCTCCCCCTTGTTTGTTGCTTCCCCCTCTCACTCTGGAGACAGCGGGGCTTCTCCCTCTTGCGCTGGAGACTGCGGGGCTTCTCCCACAGGCGTTGGAGACAGCGAGGCTTCTCTTGCCTGCTCCCATTTCTGGAGCAGCAGCTCCAGCTCTGTCGACTCCGGCTCTGACAGTCCATGTTCCTGCCTCCACTTCTTATTCTGTTCTTTTTGAGCAGCAGTGTTCAGGCTGATCTTAGCGATCAATTCTTTAATGTCTTCCATTTTCTGGGTCGTGGGGGTGCCCACACTCGCTGCCAGCATATGTAAATCCTCTAAACTTTCCAACGTAGACCCAGACACACAGATGGAAGTTTTTTTCAGCGCTGATGCGCTATTTAAATAATCCACACAAAACAAACAAACAAACAAACAAACACAAAATAAACAAACAAAAAGAAACACCTAGCTCTTACTAGAGCACTAACTAACACCCACAAGAACCTAACTAAAACAGGACCGCTAAGCTGTTTACCTGTAACACAAAAATACACAACACACAAAAAGGCTTTTACACAGTACCTCCCCTCCCCCCCCTTACAGCTGAAAGCCCCATCAACCGAGCCTTCCACACAACAGCCCTGAGCACACTGGCTGCTTCCTTTAAATACCCTGCACCTGGTTCTAATTTAAAATGAACACCAGGTGCAGGGGATAACTAATCAAACAATTAACACAATATCACTAAAGTTTTTAGGCAGGGAAGCTGTTAACCCCCCTCCCTGCCGTATTACTATATATATATATATATATATATATATATATATATATATATATATATATATATATATATATATATATATACACAAACATTTATTTTACAAATCAAAAGAATAAAATGTAAATAAACAAACATCGGTTTAAAACATACTGTACATATTTATAAAACTGAAACAATAGCAATACATTTTTTACTTTTCAACAGCAATAGGTTTAGCGCAAAAGCAACTGAACAACATAGATAAATAAACTTAGAAAAAAGTGCACAGTACAAGAAGTTATAAAAAAAGTCAAATTTATTTATCTTTTTTTTGACAAAAGGGTATTCCTTTATTTTGATTCTAACGCTGTTCACAATCAACACAGATAATGTGCTTTTCCGCGCCGCCTTTCGAACAGGACACAGCTGTTCGAAGCTTTATTCTTACTGCACTTGCCAAGCTGGCATTGGCGTCTCTTGTGGCTCTCAACAGGGTTGCCAGCTTCAGCTGTGGGCACACTTGGCAGTCTGCCTCTGTTTCAAATGCTTCTAGCAAAATTCCTGTGCTAACTGTATAATTTATTATCTCCTTGGTAAATTGTTCTCCATGCAGTCTTTGAAAAGTACCCAGGAGTTGATGGCTGCTAGGTCCAATACACTGTAAACCACCTGAACAGACCACAGTCGGGAGCCAGCTTTCATGGAATACTTCTGTGCCATCTGATCCAAAACATCAACTCCATATTTTTTTGCAAAGTAAAACTCCACGGTCTCTGGTCTTTATTTTCACTAGTCCCGATGCTAATCGACTGACCAAAGCAGCACAGCTGGCAAGCAGACGCCCGCCTTCAAAAGGCTGATTGAAAGCAACTGACTGTTTTACTACTACTGTGCAACAAAATATGGAGTTGATGTTTTGGATCAGATGGCACGAAAGTATTCCATGAAAGCTGGCTCCCGATGGTGCTCTGGTCAGATGTTTTACAATATATTGAACCTAGCAGCTATCAACTCCTCGGTACTTTACAAAGAATGCACAGAGAATAATGTACCATGGAGAAACTATATTTTACAGTTAGAAAAGGAACTTTGCAAGAAGCATTTGGAGACTGCCAACCGTGTACCCACAGCTGAAGCTGGCAGCCCCATTGAGAGCCGCAAGAGACGCCAATGCCAGGTTGGCAAGTGCAATAAAAATAAAACTTCGAACAGCTGTGATCTGTGCAGAAAGGTGGCGTGGAGAAGCACATTACCTGCGCTGATTGTGAAAAGCCTTAGACTCAGGTAAAGGAATACACTTTTGTTGAAAAAAATAAAGAAAAATTAGACTTTTTTTTTTATAACTTATTTTGCTGTGCACTTTTGTAAAATGTGTTTTTATCTACATTGTTCAGTTGCTTTTGCTCATCTGATAATAAATCGATTGCTGTTGAAAAGTGAAAAAAATTATTGCTATTGTTTCAGTTTTATAAATGTACCGTATGTTGTAAACCAATGTCTGTTCAGATGTTTACTTATTTACATTTTCTTGTTTTTGATAAATAAATGCTGCGGTACAGTAGCCTCAAACTGGCGCTGCTGAGTTCTTAAACAGGCTTAGGCTGGAAATGAGAAGCAGCGCAAAACTGTAATGCTCTGTATGACACCAGACAGCTGCAAATTGTCTCCATATGTATTTTTCTTATACGAGTAAATGCATCTTTATAAATGCATCTTTATTTTATTTTTTTCCCCTCAAGTTAAGGGTGGGAAATTTGGGCTGCATCTTAAATTCAAGGACATCTTAAAATTCAAAGGAATAAGGTATATATCATCGAAGAACCTATGTATTCCTGCATATAAATTGCCAATTAACAAAATAATATTGATATATAATAATGATATATAATATTATATATATTATTAACTACATTATGTAATACCCCCCCCCACATGATTAGGGTATGATCCTGTACTAACTCTGCTGATGTGTGAGACGACTACACAAGTATCATCTGCTGCAGGAAGAGGGCAGCAGACATTCCAATACCCGCCTGTGGGTCATGGCAGTGACACGGGGAGGTGGGAAAGGGGGTGTGTGGGCTTTCCCTCTCGCTGAGTGGCAGAGAGGCGGGTCTTGGGGGGATTGTTAGCCCTATAAAATAACACTCTACTGTTTCCTCAGGTCTGCCCCTCTAAGACGTACCAGGTGTACGGAAGCTCGGGTGAGGAACCAAGAATGGCCGGGACAGAGACAAACCGGGAATGAAATTGAAGAGAAACAAAACAAAGAAAGAAAATTAGTGATAGCGCGGACACTGTGGGCAGACCCCTGTGTATTTTTATAAAAGACTGAGGAACAGTCAGAGTAGGATGGAGACCCAGGCCGTACGGGTAGTGACGGCTGGGGCAACATTGCCGAGTGCAGTACCTTTTGTTTGTAGTTTTGATTACTGTGTTTCTTTTTCTCTTTTCTTTCGCCTTTGGTTTTTGGATTGTTGTTTTGAGCACCTGTAAGTGCGTCTGCACTTGACCTGTACCGTCTGTGGTATTTCCCTGGTTCTGTTTTTATCATCGTTGGTAGGCAGACCACGGTCAACAGCTCCCTCTGCAGGCTAAAAAGTAAAAATACCCTGTGAATAAAACTGGGCACCTGTGTGGATTTTCCAAGTACACCTGTCTGTCTTCTGTGTCAGTGAATTACCCACCACCCTTCTACAGTTGAATATATTTATTTCGGCAAACATATTTTCCATTAACAAAATAATTAAGAATGTGCTTACAGTAATGCACAATTGAGCAATTCAACATGGTACCAAACACTATTGTGATCCACTTATCTAGAACAACCAACATTCTGCGAAATTAGTGTATAAAACAAATCACAATGGTGTTGAAGGATATGGTATTCCATATACCTAGTAGTTATGTTAAACATAAATTAAATAATTTAGGACCTTTGCTTTTTCAACAGAAAATCACACTTTGGTTATGACACAAAACAGCACAAAGACAGGCACTGAATAGATAGATTTACTTACTTAGGCTGCATGATAGACTCTTGAGGCACATGGAGGTTCACAGGACTCCTGAAGCCTTACCTTGAGCGAAAGCGAGATAGTCAGTCATTAGCCAAAGGCACTTGGTTATTCTTGAAATTTACTGGTAAATATCCGAAGTAAAACATTGTGTTTATTTTGTAAAGACATTCGGTCATAAGGCAACATTTACAATAATGTCAACATTTAACAATAAGTGTTAAGATTTGCCAATATTCAAACTTGTATCATAACATATACATTATATATGTGGAAATCATTATATAAAATGCTCATTCCAATGTGGAAGAGAACAAAGGTTTGTTTTTGTTACTAGCTTTGGCATCAGTAATAAACATATACCCTCAGAACTGAAAGATCCCACCTCTTTGTGGGAGGTGAGCTAAGAATTAAACAATGACTTACTTCCTTCCGTATGTGTCTGAGGATTTTTGCAGAGATGTTAAATCCTGCCTGTGTTGAAAGAGCTGGATCTATGTACAATACCGTGCACCTGTGTAAAAACAAAAATACAAGCCCATGAATCAGGAATGTAAGGAATATGTCTTTCTTTCAGAGTTAAGTAATTTCAGGATCTCAAACTGCTCATAATTGATAGGAAATCACCACCCCTACCCCTGCTCTCCCCTATAGCCCAGGGGAGATGCAATAAAACAGACCTGGTAATACTTCAATACATATATAATAATAAGTGATCCCATGGGCTCTAAATTAGTAAAAAATAGTTTTCTTTTTCTTATCCAAGACTGCCAGAGAGAATACAGGTCCATACAAAACGTTTACATGTTATCCTTGACCAGTCTAATTAAATTTTATACAAACTAGACTCCATACAGTAGAACGTTCCCTATAATAGAAAACCATTACTGAAAAGGTATTTACCTCCTAAAGACCTGAATACTGAAAATTGTTTACCAAAGCTGCTCTTTGGCCCTGTGACACAGTCATGGCCCAGCCCCCGAGAGTACAAAAGGACTGCACTCACAGATCTCAGCGTCATTTTTCCTTCAAGCCTGTTGCAATCATGGATGCAGCAACCTTGAAGGTTAGTGGTTACACTTCTATTTCAGGGAACCAGGGTTATGATAATAACCTAACGTTCCAGTTCAAATACAAAATGTAACCATTACCGAATGGGTGAATGTACCAAAGCTATCGCAAGGGGAAGATCGGAATTCCACTAAGAAGTAGCTAGGGTTCAAATATTGAGGGAGAGTTTCACCTCTATGCCTGTGTTGTAAGGGTCGACTGGGAAAACACCCATAACACTCTAATAAAACCAGGGTTTTGAGGATCTACGACATTTAACCTGTAGAACCTAGTAAAACACCCTGGAATAAATCGTACGAAGTTGCAGAGCCTCTGTTTGAATGGGCCGCAAGCTTTTCCAGAGGGAGCAAGTTGGCCAGCTCATAGGCAGTCTTGACCATGTCTGCTATCCACTTGGATAGCCACTGCTTAGACAAGGCTTGACCATGGGACTGTGTTGCATAGCAGATAAAAACAGTTCAGAATGCCTCCAACTTTTTTGTCCTGTCAACATAATACGCCAGGGCCCGAACTAGGCAGAGCATATGGAGCTGTCGCTTGCTGTCAGACTGGAAAGGATGTGGATGGTAGCTTCCATTTCCACTAGTTAACATGGAAAGTTATCCTGCCTTTATCCTGCCTTTGTATAAAATAAGCAGGCTTTCACAACAGAGAATGCCTGCATCACACTAAGGTGATACCCAGCAAGAAGCTTCTTTAAAAGACAATAATTTCAGATCAGCTGAATGCAGGGGTTCAAATGGAGGCTTCATGAGTGCATTAACCACCACGTTTAGCCTCCAGAGAGGAGGTCAAGTTGTGGGGTCAAATCCATTAGGCAGACACTCATACTGGGAACGCATGGACGCTGCCCTGCCATTTTGTAGGGTGTCGCAGATGGCTCAAATGCAGCCATTCAGGGACCAGACATAGAGTTGCAGGCCCGAGTGGTCGGGCTGCCATAAGTCTCTCACGCCTGGCTGAGCAGGTTGCGGTGCATTGGCAAGCTACATGACTGACAGCTCAGGAGCTGCAATAGGGCTGAAACACAGACTCTCCTGAGCCAGTATGGGGCTACTAAGACACCTTGGCCTGGTCCTGCCTCATTCCCCTCAGACACAGCAGGAGCAATGCGAGCAGTGGGAAGGCATATGACGGATGCGTCGGCCACTGGTGTGCCAAGGCATCTATAACCAACGGTTTCCCCACCTCCTATTATGTAGAATCAGGGGTGACAGTAGGTTGATTCCTGGGAGACAAAGAGTTTTATCTCTGCTCTCACAGATGAAGCTCACCACCTTGAGGTTTCATTTCATCACCCTGGTAGATGAGCTGCCCAAAGTGATAGGAGGTTCTCATGAGCCATGTGATCGAATCTAGACAGAGTGGTGCAAGCAAGCCACGCACCGGTTACTTACTTGTCAGTTAGCTTAGCGGAACTGAGGCGTCCCACAGTGTATAAAGAGAGGATATTGAGCAGTGCATGTTTCCCTGGGCTTCCACTGCTAGAGGGAGCAATGAGCCGTGGTTAAAAACCAGCACACATTATTTTGCAGAAATGTTTTAAGTATTTTGTTTTCTTTTTTCTTTTCGCGTTTTACTTATTTTTTTTTTGTTTACACACCTGTGTGTGTGTGATTTATGAAGATGGGGCACAATACCATTTCTGGTAGAGTGCCACCAAACTGTCATGGAAGCACCTGCCAACTGAGCATGAAATAATAAATCTGGGCGTCTGTGCTGGCGGAGCTTTGTATCTGCCTCGTGTATTCACACACCCTTCCACATGTGGTGTAAGGAGTGGGATTACTGAAATTACCAAGACAAAGCAGTGCCCATTTAAACCTTTGCAGTCCATTTTTCAGCACTTGTCAGGTGCATCAGGTCCAATTTATTTTCACACGCGCTATTTAAAATATATTTTTTTGCAATGAATTGCAAAAGGACACTCAGTACTTTATCTACAGCCAAGCCCCACCCCTTGTTCGCTGTATTTTTCACATACCTCTTTATAGACGTGCATACTGATAAATCCTCTCCTGATCATTCAATTTATCACCAAACTCCTCAATAATGTGATCCAAGTCATTATTTAATTATTATAACATCTCCAAAAAGCTCTGCAAATGTCTGTGGATGCAGGAGGTAGCTTCTTTATTATGTCTGTGTTATCTCTGTAGTGGATGGAAGATACGCCCTTTTTTTCAGTTTCATTCAGCTTCTATTGGTCTCACTCGGCCATTGAAAGGTTTTCTCAGCTTTTTCTGGAGAAAAAATGACTAGAGATCTGTGCTTTGCTTCTTTTTGATGATGTCGGACAGGGTCCGACATTGGACTGGAAAGGGGAAATTGTAATGTCGGACCTGGTCCGACATAGGACTGCAAAGGGGTAAAAAACAAAGCAAAACTAAAAAACAAACAAAATGAAAAAAACACAATGGATGCGACACAGTTTGCTGAAATGATGACCCTTCTGTACCAGACATTGACAGTGACAATTCAGGGAGGGGCTTTAATTAAACAGTGCGATTTCATAGATTGCACAATATTGTCGGACATCGCAAAAACTGCATCGTTTATGGATCATATTTTACATCTTATATATGTACAGTGTCAAATATTTTTCCTTTGCAAAACATCTTTTGGAGCGGGCGTTGGAGCGGGAGCGGTGCCAGAGGCTTTTCGTGCTCACACTCCGCTCAGGCACTTTACCCCCTCCACTCCACACTGGGCTGGAGCCTGGCTGGCCTAGTGGTCGCACGCAGACAGCTGTGGCTGTCGCAGGCATGGTTGCCTGATTCGGATAAGACTGCACTTTTGTAGGCGCCTATATCGCCAGGCCATATCTTTGGTCCAGCAGTGGAGGAGATCCTGCAGCGGTCTCTCCAAGAACGTGAGGTGTCTAAGCAGGTGGCCACATTGCTCCCTCCCCCTGCTCCGGCACGGGGTAGGTCAAGCCGCTGGCACACACCACCAACACAGACAGTCACCAGGATGGTGCCAGTCCCCACAGTCTCGCTGGGTGACCTTAGGAGTAGCCTACAGGCATCACCACAGGTAAGAGACAGGGTTCTCCTGCAACGTGGAGGGTGCGCAGGCTGTGGCAGCCCACATACCAACACCCTAGAAGGCAGTTCCAGGGCAATTACCCTAGGCAGCTGCCTCAGTCAGCCCCGCCTCAGCAGCCCCAGCAAGGCCCATGAAGGCTTTTGGCCTCAGACCCAGTTTAAGGCACAATAGCTGCACTACTGGTGCGCTTGCACCACAGATGCTTGAGTGCTCGCAACCATACAACCACACGCTTCAGTTTCGCTTGGGACCCCCTTCTTTTATGTGGCGTCATGACTATGCTAGTGACGGATCCGCTTCAAGCCTTGGTGGCAGCCTTGCTGGGCAAGTGCCCTTTCGTCTCGTAGACCCCACCCACCGTCACATACACCAGTCTGTCCGGACAGGCGACTGGTTTACCATGGTTGACTTGCAGGATGTGTATTTTCACGTCCCCATTCGTCCAGAGCACAGAAAATAGCTAAGCTTCGCCTATCAAGGCAGCATTTTTTCTGTGCTGCTGTTTGAAAACGTATGGGGAGCCGGAGAGAGGCCAAAGTGCGTAGACACTATCCTCGCCTCCTTACAGCTACAAGGGGTCAGAGTGATGAACTGCCTCAACGACTGATTGATCTGTTCCCAGTCGCGGGAGGGAGCAGTGGTCCACACGGCACTTGTGATGGAGCATCTGGTGAAGCTGGGCCTCACCATCAACAATGCAAAGAGTCGGTTAATGAGGGTGCAATGTACAACATATGTGGGGCTCTGGCTGGACTCCACAATGATGCGTGCATACCTGTCGGACGACAAAGTAGCAGCTCTCCAGCACCACCTCTCCCTGTTTCGATATGGATCGAGGGTTGAGCAATATGGCTCAATGAGTTTCATCTGCATCCCAAGAGCGACAGACACCGCTGGCTGACAGTTTGTCTTGCGTGCTCGGTGGCCTTGTGCTGGTGGAGGACGACCTCTCACCTGTGCCAAGGGGTCTGAATGGGAGTAGTTTCCAACCTCCAGGTAGTGTCGACGGACACCTCCAACTCAGGACTCTCGAAAAGATCCAGTAAGAGAAGGCGTCAGTTCTCCTAGTGGCTTCCAGGTGGCCCAGGAGAATCTGGTTCTCGACCCTGTGCCAGCTATTGAAAGGCCCACTCTGTTAGATCCTGCTTCGCCTGGATCTCCTCAGTCAGGCGAGAGGCATGCTTTGGCACCCGGAGCCGAGCAGGCTCCAGCTATGGGTCTGGCCCCTGACAAGGAGGATGCAGTTGTAGGTACTCTGCAGAATGCTAGGGCGCATTCCACTAGGTCGCTGTATGCCTATAAGTGGAAATATTTCCAGGATTGGTGCCATACTAACGGTCATGACCCAATCTCTTGTCCAATGCCTGTCATCTTGCAGTTTCTGCAAGATCTGCTTGAGGCTGGTAGATCACCTTCCACACTGAAGGTATGCCTAGCGGAGATTTCTGCTTGCCATGCCCCTGTGGACTCAGTGTCCCTGAATGCGCATTTTTTGGCTACCCGGTTTCTCCGAGGCGCTCGACAGTTGCACCCTCCTAGGAGGGCTACTCTCCCCGAATGGAGCCCCGTTTGAGCTATATACTCCATTGAGTTGAAGTATCTGTCTATGAAGACAGCCTTCCTCTTGGTTATCACCTCTGCAAAATGAGCTCCTGCATGCGTATTTGGGATGATGCCAGCAGAGTGTCACTGCTTTCAAACCCTGCTTTCCTCCCCAAGGTGGTTACAGCCTTCCACATTAATCAGTCTGTGGAACTGGAGTCCTTTCATCCACCACTGTTTACTTCAGAGGAGGATAGAAGTAGAATCTCCTCTGCCCGGTTCGGGCATTGAGATGCTACGTGGATAGGACAAGAGCGCTGCATCATTCTGACCAGCTCCTTGTCTGCCACGGGACTCTGACCCTTGGACAGCTCATTTCGAAACAGCGACTGTTGCATTGGATTGCGGACACGACTGCGTATGATGGTGCTGGCTACGTCATGGGCCCTCTTTAGAGGTGCCTCCGTGGTTGAGATTTGTGATGTGGTTAGCTGGGCTATGCCGTATACTTTTTCCAGGTTCTATCACCTTAACGTGATAGATCCTTCATTGCCTTCAATGGGCACAAGGGTCCTCGCAACGCTGACCTTTGGCGTCCCTCATGTGCTGCCGTTCTTCACTCCCTCGCGATGGCTCAGGTATGGTTTTCCCATAAACGATATTTGGTGGCCATATTCTAATTGAAAGTAATTAGTTTACCTACCATAAACCTGGTTCCCTGAAAGAGAAGGACCGAGGAGGCCATCGAGGGAAGGGGGGCCTATCAGCAGCTTTGGTAGAGCTCAGTGACATCTACCAATAGGCAGGCATATATCCCATAAACGATGTTTGGTGGCCATTTTCTCTTTCAGGGAACCAGGTTTATGGCAGATAAGCTAACGTTCTCACAGCACTGCTGGACATTTGTTTTCTGAACTGTTGTAATATAATTCTTATTTTTCCTGTTTTTTTTTTTTTTTTAATGCCAGCAATGAGCCATATGATGTCTATAAACATTATGAAAGGTCTGAGGTGTCTTCAGGTGCTTTACTTAATATTACAGCAACAAGAGTCTTATTAAACAAAACTCTTGGCTTTAATACAAATAAAAAATAAATTATTGTGGTAATATTTATGAATGTACTTATTTTAACTATCAACATTATATTTATGTTCAAATGCCATGTTTAATTCTTAATATGTTGATAAAAAGTGGAGAGAAAAAGTGGAATTTTTGAAAAACAGAATTTGCTATTCCCAAAATGGAAAAACCAGTAGGCCTAAAGATGGTTACAATTGAAGGCAGTGCAGACGCCAGTGTTTTATACAATAATATAAACCAATTACATGCAGGCCACCAGTTAAGCATGCAGTCTACTGACAGGGCTGCATTTATCATAAGATCTCAGACAGGCTTCATAAAGGTAAATATACGCATCATAAAAATTCTATATTTATATAATCAGAATCAGAGGCAGAGCCTAATAAATGTCTTATTTTAATTTAAATTAAATTGTAAAATTGTTGAGATACTTGTGTTGGAATTTTGTTTAAAAATTGTATAATGCAACAAAAATAAAAAAGGGTTAATGCTTGGCCAAAGGTTTCTCATTGATAATTGACCCTTTCTCAGTCAAAACGAGAAGTTTCTCAGTATCTGAAAAGCTTAGAGGGAACGCTGTTCAGGACTTGTTCAGAAACGATTTTGAACCTGGTCGACACCAACCGGGGAAGTTCGGTACTGGTTCAGTGGCTTCAGCACCGGGTCAGTACTAGTTCGGAACTGGGGTGGTTCGGTACCGGTTTGGTGTTTTTAGAACCGGGTCGGTAGAGGTACCAGCACGGCAACCTTGGTCCCGGTTCGGTACCAGTACTGTACATGTGATGAGCACCACGTTGCAGACAGGCCTGTGCGTAGTATCTGTAAAAACAGAAGAGACTTTCTCAACAAAAAACAATTACACAAAACAATTGTTTCTAAACAATTACATAATAATATAAAACGCCTCGTATAGTGCGAAAAAACAAAAATGAGAAATAAAATAAGCTCCAGCTGGAGCTATGCAGCCTGGGGAAGAGCACAAAGTCAGCCGACTTATGTTGCTGGATCCCTGGGAAAGAGCGACTCAAGCCACTGGTTTCACACAGGGCACAAGGCCGCAATGGAACTTAACTAGCAAGAGGCTGTAGTCACACAAATATGCATATATAGAAACACTATTACAGCAATTTGTTTAATTATCACATACAAAATGTGTATAAAAAAATAAAATGTGAAATATATATAGAATAAAGCATCAATTATAAAATGGCAGAGAGATCTGTGAGTGCAGTCATTTTGTGTCCTCGGGGGCGGGCCACGACTGCGTCACATGCTGAAAGAGCAGCTTTCATATACAATTTTCAAGATTTGTGTCTTTAGGAGGTAAATACCCATTTGGTAATGGTTACATTTCATACTTGAAAGGGATGTATATGTAACAGGCCTACTTTGTTCACCATGTTGACTATTGTACTCATTTTCAGTATCGCCTTTGTTTTTATTCTGCAATGAAAATGAAAAGAAAAGAAAATTGCATTTCAGTCTGGTTACTGCATCTGCATCCACCTTCCTCTGAGACTTCAAAGACAGGAAAGGAAAGACGATCATGCTTCAATACCGTTCCCTACATTTGGACTATACCAAAATAACGCAATGTCATTGTTCCGCTGTTTGTTTATTTATTTATTTATTTTCCAACCAGACTGTTCATACAGCTCTATAATAATTAGAAATTCAAGTTAGAAAATGTTTATTTCCTTAGAAAATTACTACACTGTATATTATACAATTCGCATTACTTGTATAATGGTACTGTCCATTACTCTGAAGCCTTGCGAGGAAAAAAACTTTTAAAGTGACAGCAACAGCCTAATGAAAATCTAGTGAAACCACTATACTACTGTTACATATACAATCATTCAAGCATGCGTTTAGATCTGTGTTTTTGCTACAGTTACAGATAAGTTACAATAGTAAATGATCAAAGTGAAATTTGAATAAATGGTTAAAAACTAAAAACGTATAAAAACTGACGGCTGATATCACTAAGTCCAAGTCTTATAATTGCACCTGTCTGTACTGTGTGAAATGCTGATCTCTGAGAAAAGTACATTTTTCATATAGATTACGGTTTGTCATTGTTACCACAGGTCACGTTTTTCGTCAAGACACCCTGGCAAGAGTAATATAGACTTCACAAGTTTACATTTTTAAACATCGATAAAATAAGCTCAAAGCAGCTCCCACTCAGCTCCATTGACTCAATAGAAAATGTTCTCCCAAGCTTTCTAAATATCCCACAAGCCTTTGCATGCAGCGTGATGGGGGTCCCCTTAGAGAATCAGTGGAGTGAAGTATCAGTGGTTTATACAGAATATGTTTGATGTAAGTGTATCAATAAAAAACATCTTAAACATGGACAGGTACACCGCAGCAGTACCGGTCTAGTACTGGTGTTGAAAAGCGAGTCAAGACAGAACATGGTATCATACCAGTATATTCTAAACCGAAACAAGTTTTACCAGTATTGTTCTGATTCAATTGTAAACAGGGTATTAGTCAAGTCATCTAAATATGATTAGGCAACCTATTAAAACTATGGAATGTGCTAAAAAAAATAAGACAGTAAGACCATTAACCCTGTAAAATAATCAGTTAAAACAGATGATTTACCACAAGCTTTACAGGCTATCAAAAATAAACACACACACACACACACACACACACACACACACACACACACACACACACACACACACACTCAGAAATGCCCCCACAACTCTCCCTACTGTATACTGTGGAGCAAAGGAGCAAACTGTTGGCAAATCACCTCAGCAGAGTTTCAGAGACACATGCTGCAGACTCTCCCATAGGAAACCCTGCAGAAAGAAGATAATTGCAGGAGTCTGTAGTAGTGTATAACAGGGCACTGCACCCTGCCCTTCTTTCCTCTATTCACTGCAGCATCCTGCCCCTTGATTGGATTTTAATGATTGTTAATGTTTCACCAGTGGAATACTGCCTTCCTGTCAAGTTTCCTGAAAGAAAAAAAAAAAAGAATCCAGAAAAGAAGAAAAAAAAAAGAATTAGCATACCAACAGGAAAGTCTACAATCACACATCCTTAATTTCATACAGCAGATTAAAATAAAATTAGAGAGAACAATTATTACAAGTGTAACAACTGATCATCATAGCAAGCCAGCTAAACGGCCTATCTGCCCACAGAAGCCAGTTGACGGAGGCTGTCAGATCTCAATTTCATCTTTTATTTGTCTAGTTCAGGCATGTGCAAAACCGCAGAGCGATGGTCAAAGACAACCAATTTAAGCTCTGCTGACAGATTGTACTCTACGGAGCTTTAGCTGTAAGCTTATACATTAGAAAAGTTAATATTTGCCCACTGAGGTGTGCGCTCACTTCTTAGTTAAGAAGGCAGGGATTGTGTGGCATTCCAGCACACACCTCTGGAGACACGGTGAACTTGGGAAAGCAAAAACAGTGTACCTATTTTGTGAAATAGTCAAACCTGCATTAAGAGGCCACTCAAGACAGTCTAATAGTGGCCTCTTAACACAGATGGTCTCTTAAAAGAGAGCCCATAACTTATGAATTTTCTATTTGTCTCTGTCATGCTTTCTTGTAATTATGTATGTCTTCTATACACTGTAAAACCCAGAAGATGTAATATGAACAAAAGCAATTATATCATTATATAACATTCATTTGAAAATGCATTTACAAAACAAATACGTTTGTGAAAGTAATTAATGCTTCCCTGTCTCAGGTCACACAAAATGTTTTAACCCTCCTATTAGGTTTCGGGTCTATTTCACCCGACTCTAGTTTCCAATTAGCTTAAATGCTATTTTTCTTTTCATTTTTCTGTATAATATTTTCGTAAGCTGGGGTCATGAACTTATGCACAGAAAACAGAAACTTTGAGATGTTTTTTTTTTTTTTTTTTTTTTTTTTTTGACATGCCATGTATACAAATAAGATGTTTCAGGTCTCTGTGACCCGTGGCATTTAACTATGTAGATTTGTGTGCAGGAATAAAACAAACTTCTTTAATTTGTTATTTTATTATTATTATTATTATTTATTATTATTATTATTATTATTATTATTATTATTATTATTATTATTATTATAATTGTATTATTATTTTTGGAAATGGCTGCACCTGTAATCCAGTTTGGAAAAGGGCTTTATTTATCTTTTTATTCCGGGTCTGGTGACCAAAAGAATAAGCCCTGGCAATACACACCAATGTGTAATGCATGGAGCTAATGATAGAAATGGGTTGCAGCCCAAACAATAAACACTTTATCTACCCAACAATAATACTAAACATGGTCACCAGTCCTGGGTGCGTGCAGTAGTGCTCATGGTGGGTGATAACAGGTTATTTTGTGACTGTGGTG
This sequence comes from Polyodon spathula, assembly GCF_017654505.1. Taxonomy (NCBI): domain Eukaryota; kingdom Metazoa; phylum Chordata; class Actinopteri; order Acipenseriformes; family Polyodontidae; genus Polyodon; species Polyodon spathula. The sequence continues at coordinate 45,762,012 of NC_054537.1, read as the reverse complement.
TAGTGCTGTTCCGACTTTGTGCTAGCCCAGGGCGAGTTTTAGCAGTTTTCACTGAGTCTCTCACAGTCCTTCTAGTTATTTACACAAAAACCAAGCGACGGAGTAGATTGCGATTCTCCGTCCCCTTTTATGCTGTCACGCATGACCCCTTGGTAAACGAGTGCAGCTGCCTCTCCAATCTGCGGCTGCTACGTCGTTTCCCTTCTGGGTCAATACTTTATTGCAACGGAGTCTTGCCTTCTTCCAGACTGACCGACTTCCCGACCCTGGGAAAGAAATGTCAGGCCACCCCGTCCAAACGACTCTACTTTTTCCGCTTAGCGCCCTCACAGGTCAGGAGGGAGATTTACGACAATGATTCATTGTATTTCTATCACAGTCATCCTTGTTTTTTATTTTAAAAATGTGTGGGACTATTTTCTTAGAACATTTTTAGTCAGCAGAAAGATACCCGACAAATCAGTGCAACGTAAATCGATTTTTTTTTTTTTTTTTAAGAAAGCAATGGTAAAAAAAATGTTCTAATAGCGATAGTGCCCTCTCAATAATGGCTCTGCGATGTGATAGTTGACCTTGACTTTAGTTAGCGGTCAACTATCACAAGGTAGAGTTATCATCGACGGGCGCGATTGCTTTAATAATTTTATGTGCCCCATTAAATGGTAAAGAAGTGAGAAATCATTGAAACTCTGTCTCTGAACATCGTATGACTTTCAAGGCTTTTTAAATATACTGCTTAGCGTTGTCCTGTCCTTGTAGCTCTGTAGCTGTATACAGCTCAATGTGCCTCCATGTCTCAGAGTCATGATAAGAAACTTTTTTTTTTATGGCTCAAACAGCAGTCACATGACACTTGTTTATGCATGAGTGGTATCTAATTAAAAAGCTGATCTTAAATAATAGGTGTGAATCACAATCAACCATGCTAAAACTGTCTCTAATCTACAAATCTCAGTAAATCGCTGACTCTGTTTATTGGTGAAGGTGAGGTTTCCACTCACTCACTTGAAACCAAGGCTGAATTTAAACCTAGGCATCCAGGAGGCGAATAGTGCATTAACCCACTGCACCAACAAAACTGCAGTGTTAGTATGAATCACTAGTATCCATTTTCCACGAATAGTTATAAAAATGCACCTGATCTAGTAAAAAAAAAAACAAAAAAAAAAACACTTGAAACAGGATTCATAAATCTTTCTGTGTTTACATTTCTTCTGCAGTTTTATTATTTTTCTAATTTAAATGCACAGAAGACAAGGCTAATAATCAGTGCAATAACCAATAATACTGTGGCATATAATATGATATAGACCAACAACAATCACTGGCTTTGTTGGAAAGAAAACACTAATGATGTCCACCACTTCAACTTCGATATTGCACATGTGTTGGACCAATACCCTATAAAGGGTTAATTAAAAGAATGGTTTCAAATAAAGACATTAATAACCGTTCAATGAACTTAAAACAAGAACTAGACAAAATAGCCAATAACACCTACAGTGGGAAAACACATATCTCACCCTAGACATATGTAGACGCCTAGAATAAAGGTGATAACCGCAAAACTAGACGTGTGAACTTTTTCTTTTCACCAAAGGGGCCCAAGTTCAACGGAACTTAAGAAATTCTTAAGAAAATAGACTTGCATGATTCGTAATAAAGAGTGAAAGTTCACATACTGACTATATATGGACAATGAAACAGAACTATACAACAGAAAAGGGCTATAAAGCTAAAGTAAAAGAGACATTTGTTGCTCTTGTCATATAAGCTTTTGCTGTTTGCTCTCTATTTTTTTATATTTTTATATTGGTTACAGATCTGTGAACGGTAAGTACCAGTTGTTGTTTTCTTTTAGTTTTTTATTATTTCACATTCAATTTTTTTTTATCTGGATGTTGGTTAAATGCGATTAAGAAATACATTAGATTCATTTTTGCTGCATAGCTGGTTTGCCTTATATCTTAGTGCAGTTTACAAGCATATGGCCTAAAAGGAACATTTACAAAAATTTTCATATGGAGTATTTGAAAATTAGAACCTATTTTTTGAATAAATCAGTATTATCCATGTTTGATCTGAATACATAGAATATAGCTATATACAGTGTGCCAACAACATATTAGAGAATATTTTCTCTAGTATTTTGTTAGGGCATTAGGCATTGTCATAGTTGGGCAGTATCGAAAATACATGTAATTAAAATACGTATTTTCATTACATTTGTATTTTGTAATTTGTAATGCAAATTTAAAAGTATTTAGTTTTTTGTATCGAAAATCCATTTCCTGAATATTTTGTAATTTCAAAATACTCCAAAACACATTGTCAGTAATAGTTTAAATATTAAACTGCAACTGTATAAAATTAAATTATAGTGATGGCGTATTTGATTCGAAAAAAAAATGCACACACATGATGCGCTGGCTACCACACTTTCTGGAGACACCAGAAGATTCCATCAATTAAAGCTTCAGGCTGCTGAAGAGCTGGGTCTTGTATCAGAATCTTCTAGTGGGAGACCCTTGAAGATAAGTACTCCCTCAACAACAAGCAAGAAAGCTGAGTTGGAGATCCTTCATTTTCTTGAAGACTCAAGGAAGGATGTGGCATCTTTCGAGCAATACCCTTTCATAAAGAAGCTGTTTATATGCTTTAATACCATTCTTCCTTCCTCTGCTCCTGTTGAGCATCTCTTCTCATCCTGGCTTGGTTTTTAGCCCCCAAAGAAATTGGCTGTTGGGTGACCTCTTCCAGAAACTTGTTTTGCTGAAGGAGAACTGATAGAGAACTATACAGTGCCACACATCAGTCTAGTACATCAGTGTATACTGAAGACTATACTAATATTAGACATTTAATAAAGATTGTTTGAATATTCAAAGACTTTTGCTTGCTATAGAATTACTCCCCCTACCTCCCCACAAAAAAAAAAAGTTCTAAAACTTTCTGGTGTTGAAAATTGTTATTTATTTTAAAACTGCATCTTGACAGCAACAAAAATAATTAATAAATAATAGTGCTTGGAACTGTCCCTGAAGAGTCCTTTATCAAAATGGTAAAACCCCATATATTTCCTAAAGAGCAACTTTGAATGGTTACACTTATAATAACCATCCAAAAGCATTCCAAAATGTTCAGGTTCAGGACTTTTTTTTTTTTTCTTGCAGCCAACGCAATATCTCTGTGCCTGAGAAAATGCAGTGAAAACAAAATCAGGCATATTTAGCTGGGAACGAGGTATTCTCTGCACAGCTAAGATTATACTTTTGATTTGAAGGCAGCAGGAGCTTAGCCTGATTTTTAATGTTTGCTTGATAGACGCCCTGATGCAGGGCGAGTTCCAGAGGTAACAAGTTATTACAATATAGCTAAGAGATTACAATACAGCTAAGAAAAAAAATACAGCTTTTTTGATTGGGGATTTTATTTTGTTTCTATTTGCATTTTTTTGTCAAATGAAATGATTTTTGCAGTTATTGTGCACAGTGTTTGTTAATGTAGGCTGTATGTATGCATATGTGCTTTGTATTTGTAGAATATATGTGCAACTACTGTTATAAACTGCAAAAAATGTTTGCCTTGCTTCACTTGGCACCATATATTCTCAGTCTTGGCTACTTTGCACTGCTAAAACCCCAGGGAGATATTTGATGTATTCAGAGTTTTAATTGATTTAAATCCTGTTTGTAATGTAAACTATTTCCTGTGACGTTAGACCTTTGGCACTTGCCCGTCCACCCGAAGTTGGGGCCCACCCGAATTTCCATTCCTAGTTACGCCCTTGAATAGCACTCTGTTTGTCCTCTCAGGAAAGCTAGTCCTGACAGGAGTAGCACACTTTGTCCTCTTAGGAACTTGTCCTGACAGGAGTAGCATTTTGTTTGTCCTCCTCAGGAAAACTTGTCTTGACAGGAACAGTACACTGTCCTCAGTGAAGCTTGTCCTGACAGGAGAAGCACTCTGTTTGTCCTCTCAGGAAAGTTTGTCCTGATAGGAGTAGCACACAGCTTATTTTTGCAGAAATTTCAAACATAAAGTAAACAACCAGGTATTAGGCATTTCACATAATGTCTATTTTCATGAATTTCATGAAATTCTTTAAAGTTTTAAGCATTTTGCTAAATGACAAGGTTTTAGATATTCCATGAAAAGCCTGACAATATGCCTATATATAAAAAAACAAATATAAAGTACTGTTTGAGTATTTTTTGGGGTTGTTTTTAAATTACATTTTAAACATGAAGCAAAAGAAGATAGATGGAAGTAAGAGATATAAGAAAGTGAGGACTAAAGATTCTGAAAGTACAGGTAGATTTATTTATTTATTTATTTTAGGGTCACTGTTTAACAGCTAGCAATTTGATTATTAAAAAAGGAACGGCACCATATTTAATGTGTTCATAAAATGTAAGTGAAATGTTAGAAGTGAGAAAAGTTACTGGAAATTTGAATGGTCACACTATTGCTTTAAACTGTCATATTTTGCCTCCTTATAGACCAGTGAGACTTTGAATTGTCAGCCAGTGTCAGAGGTACAATATACTTGTCCAATGAATTTTGTACAAAAAAAAAACATTTATTTTGTTATGCGCTTATAGACATACATGTATGTGTGTGTGATTTATTTTGTATTATTATTTTAGTATTACAAATAAGCAAAACAATGCTTGTATTTCACAATTGTTTATAAAGGATTCAATAATGTAAATACATTTAGTAATTCCATTACAAAAGGGGGGTGCTAATATATTAACTTACAACTATTGGTACTTAAAATGTTGTTTTTGTTTTGTTTTGTTTGTTTGTTTGTTTTCATAACATTTTAGCAAGGCAATTTAAGTCACACATGGTTGACAATACCTGCATTTTGTTAATTTCAGAGTTCTGTCAGGGTTGCAGTTTGTTGTGATTATCCAAAAAGCTCAAACAGTTTTCAAAGTTGATGAAGGACATTAGAAGGAGAACCAGCAGTCGAGAAACATTACGACTGTCACTACTAATGTCCTATGCCAGGGAGGATAAAAACAAATCAGAAAGTTTCAGACAGAGACTGAATGCAAATGGAATTTAACTTCCAGAAGGAGTTGCCAGAAAGAGCAGGCTCACTAAATCGTGTGAAGGTATATCATATTAGTTGTAAAAGAGAAGGTAACAGGCATGGGTTGAAGTCATTATAGTCCTTTCCATACTGTATAAAACTATTTTTTTTTTTAAATTCCACTTCAGTACAGCGTTGTGACCTGTAGAATGACATTATTGTAAATAACCCTTTCACTGTATAATCCAAGGTAAAACTTAGGAGACACTTTAGTAGTTTCATTGTTTGTGAAATGCATTATTCAGTCTCCTGAGGAGGTAGCATTGTGTATTATTTAATTTTCTAGATATAATAACAATGTGATACATGTTTTCCTTCCCCTCTCCCTTAAACATCTTACAGAAGTAGAAGAACTATCTAAATAATGCCATATTTTACAGGTGAGTCAAAGGACTGTAAATCATACTGTGACAATAATTCCAGATATTTTTCTGCCTCAGAGATTGCAGGTCAGCACATTTCTAATGTTTCCACAGAAATGTCTGATCATGTACACTAAGTGTAGGTTTGCAGGTAGGTCTGAAACTTACAGTGATCAAAATATAATAAATGGGAGAACAACTACAACCTTTTTTTTCTTTTTTTTTTAACTTTGTGCAGCGCTCTGGGGTGCCTAGGTGTGAAGGGTGCTATATAAAAATACAATTTTATTGAAAAAACTTTGTTGGAAGTTTTGTGAACACATCTTGGTACACATCCTCCTGGAACTTTATATTTAAATTACAACATACAAAATAAGTTGTTCTACACAAACTAACAGTGTTTAAACTGGTTATACTGTAAAACATTAATATTTGAAGGATAATGGTTAACATAATAGTTTACAGATAAGTTCAAAAGAGTGTTTTGCAATAAATCACAGTGATATGAACTAGTAAGCAATAAAGGCAAAACAGCAGAATATATATATATATATATATATCTAGTAAAATATTTGTCTTTTTTACTTCGGCACATTGAAATGGTTGAAATGCAGAACACACAAACTAACAATGCATTTCATTTAAACACTAGCTATTGATTTAGTTTCAGCATCGCTTGCTTAGATGGATAAAAAAAAAAAAAATGACAAAACATACTTTAAATTTTCTAATGTTTTATTTTTGTTTTCTTTCCAGGAGAGTCACTGAAGACCTCACATCCACCATCTCAACCACAACTCTATCCAGATTTGAGCAATACAATATAGCCCTAAACTCTATGCACAACACTAAACTTCTCCTTGCCATTCTGTCTGAGGAAGAGAAATTAATTAAAGACTCTGAAACCAACTGACCTTTTAAAATAGATTAGTACACAATTCAGTGCATAATTTTTTTTTTTTTTTTTTTTTTTCAAGAATTCTTGAAATTTGACATTTGGCTAATAAATGCATTTAAAACTCATCTTTGTATTTTTTTCACATCTTGGAAAACATGCAATTTGCCAAATACAAATGCATAAACAATTTATTAGTTAAACATTCCAGATACGTAATTTAAAAAAAAAAAAATTAAAAATTGTGCACTTAAAAATAAAAAAAAATATTCAACATTGAAAAATGTAAAGTAAACTTATAGATATTTGTATATTGCATTGAGAAGTGTACGTTGATCTTGGTTTAATTGGTGTGAATGTTTATATGCAAAATATTAGAAAGTACAATAATAAACTATTGAGGTATTCAGTATTTAGTTATGTCATAAAGGTATATATCAATTTTATAACAAAAATAAGTTGGAAGATTGCATAATTTGTTATAATTGTGGTACATCATCAGAAAGAGGCTGTTAACCTTTAGTGTCTTTTAACTTAAGTACTGTTATTCTTGATATGTATTTTTTGTATGCAACTGTCAGTTGCCCTGGGTAAGGGCGTGTGCTAAGAGAAGAAGAAGAAGAAGAAGAAGAAGAAGAAGAAGAAGAAGAAGAAGAAGAAGAAGAAGAAGAAGAATGCACAGATTTTTTGTTTTTCTTCTAACATCTCTTTAGACAGGTACAACCAATTTCAAGACATAACGATAATAATGCAAATATAATGAAAAGACCAATTTAAAGCAATTCAGTTCATAGACAATAAGAGTTTAGGATGTCTGTGTTAAAAGGTTGAACATACTCTAGCCATTTTAGTCTTAAACTGCAACGTGAGCTCTAGCAAAGACACCACTGAAGCAAATTATTAAGTCAAAGGGAACATTATTATAGATTAATGCAATTACAATAGTCCTTATAAGGATTTAACCAAACAGATCTAAGGGAGAGGAGTCACAAGGTGGACAAGCTGTCCCAGTGAGGGTGGACACACAAAGGTAAGTACAGAGGTTAGGGAACTCAGCACACAAACTTTACAACAATTATGTATGCACACAAATATATACCTTTTTTTTACATTTCATTTTCTGTTTAGTCCATTATTTATAAAGTCTTTAGCTGCTCCCAGCATCTAAACCCTAATACAGTTTTACCCTTGAAACTCTTCTTCTCACCTGTCGCTTCCTAGCATTAGTAATGTAGTCTTGGTCTTTATTTTTTGAGTTATGCAAAGGTCCATAATTATTTGGTGTTAGAGTGTAATTGTGTTCAAAAGCTCTAATTGATGTTGCATGTGCTCTTTTGACAGATTTCCTGTAATGTAACGGCATAAATTTCTGTTTTCGCCCTTTAGGGATATATGAGCCCAGGAGGAGATGTGTGCTTGCTTTAGGCTAGCATATAATGCATTATCTGCATGAAATTGATTCGATTTACTATAGTGGTAAAGCTCTTCAATAATTCTGGAACATTTGCCTGTGATGTAGCTACATTCTACAGAATGTTTGTCAGCTGAAGTGACAGCTGGATCACTACTGGTTGTAATGCAAAGCGTTTGAGGCAGACCTACATGTGGTTTTAGAAGCTTGCACAAATACTGACAAGCACATGTGCAACTAAAACTATTTGCAGGGCAACTGCACTGTCCAGAACATGCATTAACAGCACTTTGTAATCCACTAAAAGGACTACTCACTGTCAGGTGGGCTTCATGTTAAACAAAACTTTCACATTTTAAAATGTTGCTGCCTGTTGACATAACTTATCAACTGCTTCAGAATCCTCTTTTTTACCAATCATTGTATGTAATTGTAGATATTTACATTGCTTTCCAAGGGCTGCTACTGGACAGTTACAGATCTGTTAATGAAGAATTGCAGTATATTTCACATCAAGGTTAGTTTGGCTGTGAATTTCTGTAACCCGGGTAATCTTTTCCTGCCAATTATTAGGAAGCATTTATTTTGCTTTCAGAAGGATTTACTTTTTTGCCTCTTTCATTGTGCGCTCAACCTGATTGTTGGAGCCTGTCGAGATTTCCAAAGTAACTCAAAATGCTGTCACAAAGCAGATGCAAAAGGTCATCGAGTCGCCTGTTGACACTTCACAGTTAATAAGAATCTGGAAAAGAAAATACAAACAATACACATTTACCTAATGCAAATTAACTTCTGAGTTGTCACCTGAAAGTGTTGGCTGAAATAGAACATGATATAAAATGGCAGTTTTGTTCCAGATAATGGGCCACTGCATCTGGAACCCTTTTAGACTGCAGTAATGCCCATTCCTTTGCAAATTCTTCCTGGAAAACATAACCATAACATTCAGCCCAATTAAACTATTTTAAAACATGTTTAACATCATACTACAAATTCAAATGTAAACAACTTACTATTTTAAATAGTAAATAATGCTGCCACCAGGATTTTGAAGAAATAATTTTTCATGTTTTTCATGTTTTGCAAGGTGTAGAAAGCAATTCTGTCCCCAAATGGAAAGTTTATAAAGCTACTGGTTAATTCATCAGATTTAAAGGCATACATTGAAACATCTAATGACAGTTTGCTGGTGAGGTCATATTATTTTAAGATAAGATATAGCATAGTGTCACGGGTGACAAAGGTGTATGTGATTTATTGAATTATATTGTTGTGATTTTTTAGAATGTTTGATTTATTTTTTATTTTTTTCTCACAATGTGTTGTTGGAATGATTTATTTAATTTAACCATGTTATTGATGTATTGATTTGTTTTGCTGGTAGCAGTACGGGACCAGGATGTGAGGAATTTGGGGTGCTGTTGGCAGCAGTACGGGACACTTGGTGTACTGGGAACGAGACTAAAGAGAAATTGGGACGTGAGGAGCTGAAGACGACTAGCTGAGTGGCTTTGACTGGAGAGAAGTAAAAAGTACGAGCACTTTGAGAAGGAGAGCTGCCCAAGATGCTGGACTGGGAGTTGTGGGTCGTTATCCACCAGCTAAGTGTTTTGTTGTGGTGCATTATGCTTAAACTGCAGTAGAGTCACACACCTTCTCACTGAGCTATTGTTACTTTTTATTATAACTTATCAGCGAAGTCTTTTCCCTGTTTCCTGTCTTACATTACAGCCAGAATTAAATTGATGCCGGGCTGTATTTTACTGCTACAAATGCTGTTAGATTATACTTGGTTGCTACACTAGACAATGCGGCGAAATTTTATCTGCTGCTAAAATTATATAATGCTGATAGACTGTATCTGTTGCTAAACTACATAATGCTGCTAGGCTATATCTGCTACTAGATTATGCTCAGTATTTATATATAGATCTAGTTATATATGTGAATTGATATATGGTTAGATATGTGTTTATGATTAATTTTAATTAGCAATTCTATTAATAGTGATCTCTCTGGTTTGACTATACTATTTTAATTTGTTGTAAACATTTAGCAGATGAATTGAAATGTATTGAAATGCACTGATCCTTTGCTTTATTTTTATCAGGAAACATGTGTCGTGTGCAATATCCTATTTTAGATTGAGAGTGGAGGCCCTGCTCTGTTGCAGATTGAAATGTTTCTTTCTCCACTCAATTGACTCTGGGGAAGGCTCATTGTTATTAGTCTGTTGGCTTAGACTCAGTGGTGGAGTGGCGCCCCCTGTTGGGGAAATGGATAATTGAGCAGTTTTGAAATTTGGGGTGGCAGGAGATTGGAACCATGTCCCCTACCGACAATCCAGCCAGGGCAAGTGCAATACTGAATAAGGACTGGTTATGCACATTATTTTACTGTGCTACTTTGACTTTTCTTGTTAGTGACGAGGTGTGCTATACTAATGCCAGATTTTGAATATAACCTGTTTTTAATAAAGAATTGCATATTACTTATCGCCTGTGTTCCTTGCTGTGGGATGTTGGCTAGTTGCTGTCCTCCTTAGTTGATGATTCGAACCTGTGCCAATCCTTGTTTTACAGTTCACTTTCTTTTGTTGTTAATTAAAAAAAGAACACAGATTGCAATTACAGTACCTACAATCTGGTATGCTGCCACACTTACAGTAAGGTAACTAGACTGCAGCTTCTTAAGCCACCTTTGAATAGCCTGCAAACGCATACAGTAATCAAATCAAAGTGTCTATATAGTTCATACCAAATGTATCTCAAAGCGCTTTGCAAATTTGCATAATTTTTTATTAATTTTTAAAAATACATATAGAAGTATAATATGTAAGTATTCAATAACAATTAATTTCTAATACAGGTTCAAAAGGATGGGTTCCTAAATCCAGATCCAACAATGCATAGCTATTTAGATGATTTAGAGAACCAACTTACTATGCATAACTTCAGTTTTATCTGGATTCAATTGAAAGGTCAATTCAGTATAACATTTTCAATGTTAGTTTGTTGGTCTGCAACCACTCATTCTTAAATCTTGGCAATAAAAGGAAGGTTTAAAATAGACCTATTATTATGTAGGTTTGTTGGATCCAAATTATGTTTTAATCAATGGTTTTATAACCGCTACCTTGAGATGAAGAAACCGCAGGATGAAAAATACTTTTAAACGTCACATGAAATTTAGTTCATGGCTTTTTAAGGACATCCCACTTTCAGTTTTAGGGAATTTCAATTTCAATTTTCCAAAGTTGGTAAAGGATTTACTAATGAGCAAGGACATTACATATGTTCAATAAAGTTACACAAATGTCTGTAAATTCACTGGTAGCTATAATTACTCAAAGGATAAAATTGGATACATTTAATCAAAACTGTTAGTCTTACTCATTAGTATGTCATTTACCAAGTTTTAAAAACCAGGCCATTAATGTATAACCTATATTGTTACAGTCATACAAGTTAGGGGAAAAAAAAAACAGTTGCAGTTGCCTAGACCAAAACAAAACTTTGACCTACCTGCTAAACGCAAAAAAAAAAAAAAAAATGTATTTATAAGTAATAAAGTAGCCTCTGACAAAAACTAAATAAATAAATAAATAAATAAATAAGTGATTGGGTAGATGTTTGTAATTTTCTTTTTGCTGGTTGGTTACATTTTTTATTTTGTCTAGGCCTTAGTCTAACAGCAATACCAATACCTGTAGCAAAGCAGAATCCTGGTGTTGGGGAGCACGTCCTGCAAGCCCTGTATTAATGTGAAATACTTGTACACCATAATTCCCCTAAATAAATACATACTTTAATTTCTGAACTGACTGCCAGGAAATTTCACAGGATTATTCTGTTGCTACCATTATACTCTCACCATCTTACTGACTGAAATCAAAGCAAAGAGTAGTTAGAGTAAAATAAATTAAAAGCTTGTTGAGATAACACCGTGTAACAACATTTTTTTTTTTTTTTTGTTCCTGGGTAGTAAGTGTTATTTCCTAATTGCTTATGCCTCAACAGTATAGAAAATGACTATTATTCCCCACAAACTTTGCTTTTGTGACCAGGACAGAGATATTTCAAAATATCACTATTTCCAATGGGAAAACGGGCAAATGTGTGTCTTTTCATTCACATAAAGTCAGAAAAAAACAACATATGAATCCAAATTAACATGTATTTATACTAAAGTAATACAAAAATGACTACAAAAGATTTAGAAGTGAGTAGTTTTTCGAGATTTACGATTATACTGTATATATATATATATATACTGTATCAACCCAGTGCGATCTCCCCAGCGTATCAGCATGACAACCATCTGGTTTGAGCTAAGTAGGGTACATCTCTAGGGTCTTCAAGTGGGCACCTTCCATCCTCGGTGTTTCGTTGACTAACCCACACCACCTCAAGAGGGCTCAACAGTGATTCTGGGGTCCCACCATCACCCCCCTCCATCCCCCACTCAGCTCAGCCCAGCTTACTTACCTGTACATCAGCATTGCTTTCTTTCTATTGTGCTCAAGATGCCCATCCAGAATCTTTCCGTCTCAACCACAGCCAGTTGCTGCTCCTTTCTGCTGCTTCAGATAAATTCTTCATTGTGCGACGCAACTCTTGGCCACTGAACCCAACGTTTGAGAAACCGGGTTGTAGTGTGCCACAAATCCTCAACAACCCACCTCCACTAGGTAAATGGGCTCTCCATCCTCGCTGTTCCGCTTCAGCAGCTAGTTGAGCATACCAAAGTTTCTTCCTCTCATACGTCTCATCAGCAGCATCTTCCCATGACACTTAACTCTACCAGATGAACAACGCGTGCTGATCCAGACCACAAGACAATGTCTGGTCAAAGGTTAGTAGTGGCAATCTCGGGTGGAAAAGTAGGCTGTTGGCCAACATCTGCCAGCATCTTCCAGTCTGTAGCAGCTTCCAGTTGTCCTGGGCGAGGACTGCTTTTAACACCTTTTCTTGGTGGTTGCTCTCCTGGACAGAGGAATATTGTATTTTGTGTGCAATGCTTTGACGGAACTGGTGGCAACTTATTGGTCAGGTTACGTTTGTCTTCCAATGCCATAGCAAAACATCGCAGCACCTGGTCATGGCACCAAGTAAACCCTTTGCCTAAGACCCACCTTACATCCTTTCAAAATGTGCCATAGTGTTGCAGGTGATGAACACAAAGGACATAAGGGATCCTCACCCACCCAGAGGTTTAGGTTCTGTGGTGATGGGACAACATCATATGTTGATCTGATGAGGAAACTGATCCTGCTCTGTTCCACTGTCCACAGGTCTTGCCAGCCGATCTTGCGTTGTTCCACACTCTCCCATCTCATCCATTCTCCCTGCTTGGCCTGGGAAATGACCTTTACACACCTGATCCTTTCCTCCTGCTTTTGCACCTCATTGAATACCTCTGTTGAGCTGAGGTTGCCTTGTCCATGTAGGAGGAGCTGAACTGAGACCAAAACCTTCTTTTCCACGCTGAACTTGCCCCATATTATCTCCGATTCAAAGGGCAGCCTTAGCATTTTCTACAGCTTTCTTTGCCGTCCATCTTCTTCCCATTATCAACACAGGTTCTGCCTCCCTTATGCATTTGTTGCGTGAATTCTCGCATACGAACTGTGTCCTTTAGATCCCTGTCATACCATCTCCATAGACTTTTCACTGGCTTCTCAGACACTGTTTGTATTGCATCCCCGTTAATGTAGAACCTTTTAACTACTACTTTACCTTTAATTATATAGATGCTCCTTGATTTAGTGGGCTTGAATTGGATTTTTTTTGCCAAAGGTGGTGTCCTCATTCCATATTAACCAACCAGTGGTTTTGAAAACTTTCAGACCTCCCCTAGAGGACCATAGACAGCATACGCTATGCCCAGTTCAGGCTCTGCACTGTTATCTAGATAGGACGGCGTCCTGGAGACAGTCCAACCAGCTCTTTGTCTGCTATGGGTCCCGCTCTAGAGGTCAGGCCCTATCGAAGCAATGTCTAGCGCACCTGGTGGCAGATGCGATACAATTGGGGTATGAACAGACGGACTTCCCCCTTACCGGGGGACATTACGGCCCATTCTACCAGGGGCCAGGCAACTTCGTAGTCTTTCCTTCATGGCTTCTCCTTAGATGAGTTATGCAATGCAGCTACATGGACAGATAGTCAGACATTTGCACGATTTTACCGCCTTGATGTTGCAAACCGATCAAGACCCTCTCTTGGCTCTAGGGTGTTGCAGGCGGCATGCCCTTAAGCATCATGTGGGCTCTGAGGCTATCACCGTGGGGTTGTACTGTCGGTAATCTGGAGCCACGACAACTTTGGTACAGCTTCTCATTCCATAATGGTTGTCATTCAATTGCAAGGGAACGTTATTACCATTACCCTGGTTCCCTGAAAGAGAATGACTACCATTACCCTTCAAGGTCGTGTCCCCAGCTGACCTCCGTTTTCGAAAGAAAATGGCAGTGTGCTACTGTGAGGATGTCCCTCTTCAGCAGGAGGTGGGAGAGACTTTCCCCTCATAGCAGAGCCCTGATAGGGCAACGTTTTTATATATGCTCAGTGATTGGCAGTCAGAGAGGGCTCTTCCCATTCGGTAATTGTTGTCATTCTCTTTCAGGGAACCAGGGCTTTGGTAATAACGTAACGTTTTTCTTTTTGGTTCACAGAAATTGTCTGGGATCTGAGATTGTCGGGTCATCTCAGAAATGGTGACTCCTCTTCGTTTGTCGGGTCATCTCAGAGACGGTGACCCCATCTTGTTTTTCGGGTTTCCTCAATGAGGAATGATCCCTTCTTATATGCGTAAGGCCTTTGAAGGACGGAGTCTTTCTTTATATGTTATTCATTACTAACTTTATGTCCTCAAACATCTCAGCAGGTGCCTTCCATTTCTGTTGCCCCTGTCATTGAATTTGAAGTTATGCTTCCTTTTAATGCGATTAATATGGGCTAAAATGAACTTTTCAGGTATTCTGGTCTTTAAGAATGGTCAGCAAGTCCCAGATTTTCCACTTGTGCCATCGTCCAATATAAATATAACTGTTCCACACATACAGACACATCAGAAACCCCCATTATTCTAATTAAACCATCCTTGTTAGAAAGGGATTGTGTATTATTTCATTTTACAAAATGAGTTGCCACATTTCTTTTTACCTCCATCCCTTTGATTAGTCTTCAGTTTTTGTAGAGTGACAGATATGACCTTCTGTGAAAAATCCCCACTGTTATTGTAACTTTATTGCTCACTGCAATTTCCAAATCTGAAATGACTTCATTTGTGGTTAATGTGGTGTATTGCATCATAAATTATCCTCTTTATTCCCTGGAACATTCATTTTGCAAAGGCTGGTGCTTATCTCGCCACTTTGGGAAATGTGTGAGTGTAAGCCAACTACCCCCTCCACCCTGTACAGAAAACAGCCGCAAGTGGAGAGAATTCAACAGAAAAGAGATAACCAAGACAATCAGCTTGCTTGACTACGACCTCTGCTGCGTATTTTTCTCTAGAGACAAGACTATGTATCTGGGTTTCCCTGAAAAAACAGAGAAAAGCACGAGGGACAGCCATGGGGGAAGCCAGGACAACCCTGGTCCGATGGTACCATCAGTCTGCACTCGCTCACCTCGTAGTTCTTTTCCAGCAGAAACTCAGCCAAATATGGGCCATCTGGAAAAGATAAAAGAGAGAGAGAGTGCATTATCCAGATGCACCAATAAGATAGCAGGGTTATGGTATTAGAGTTATCACAAACTGAGGACTCCAAAAAGGCCATTAGGGGTGGAAGTTTAAACATTTACTACTACTAAACGTTAAGCCATTTACTAAGGGCTGTTTGGTGTATGAGCTACTTTGCTTAGCAGAACTTCTTAGTAGCACCGATAACTCTACTAAGCTCTACTGAACCACATTCAAAGATATCAGTCACTAAATTAATTCACTTCTTCAGTTACTCATTTGCTTTGTTGTACAGTAACTTCATCATTTTATTCTAGTAAACTCTGTGTTGCTTTCTAAATGAGTATCATTGTTGTAGCAATGAAGAATCTATTCACTGAACTTCTCACTGTTGGCTTTGCTTTGTTGTGTTGAGTTGGTCCCTAGATTGTGCTGCTTGGGAATCTCATATGACTAATAAGCAGAAACAGTACAGTTTATTATACTGCAGATGGATATTCCCCTTCTTTATTGGTGGATTGAAGTGAATTGAAGGAAAATGAACTATATTTCATCCTTCTGTGGTGTTTTTTTTTTTTTTTTAATCTACACTGAGCTTTCAATAACATATAGAAGGCAAAAGGAAAACTGCCGGCTACAGTATGTACAGGGCAGCACAGGTTATTATTTGGGATTGTTAATATTTACTTAAAGTTCGCAGCTTATAAAACAAACTCAGCACCAAATCATTCACTTTTAACAAGGAAATACCTGTATCATTTTACATGGAATTTTTCTGAATAAAAAATACTTTTATGTTTGCATATTTTTTTCCATGAGTGCTACAGTATACTGGTCAGTTTTGACCCCAATACAAAGTATGACAGTGTGTGGACAAGCCCTTGGTCCATAAAGGGTGGAGGTGACTGGTGTATGAAACATTATGCTTCTGATGCTGCATATAATGGTTCCTATTTAACAATTTAGCAAGGCAATAACTATTAATGTTATTCAGCTGACAATCTGTGGTTTACTTAATAGTCTAGTAACTCATCTAACAAGTGTATGACATTCTTTTTGGAGGAATAATGATGAAATGTTTCACAAACAAGATTTTGTCTTTCAGCACATGTGGGATTCGCAGCTGCCAGTAGAAACCAGACAAGAAAAAAAAAAAAGCATATGCTTAATTTAAACCATAACAAGCCATTTCTTCATTGCCACCACAAACGGAAATGTTGGAGTTAGCCATAGCCCATAAATCAGCAGGCATGAATGAAGCTCTCTAGAAAAAAGAAAAAAAGACGTTCACTTTAAAACAATGTACACTTATAAGGGGACTCTGGAAAGTATGTTATTTTTAAACCAGGCTAGGATAATTTGTACTTGTTTTTCAAACAATTCCTTAAAAATGTGAAAAATAAATGATTGCATAACTTGTTTAGAAAAAAGGATATATAAAAAAATAGGGATGTAGGAGCCCCTTGGCAAAAAAAAAAGCACAACTCGAAAAGAAAGTTGATGCGAAACAGACCTAACCAAGATTGAACCCTGTCAATAAGGTCTTGTTCTTCTCACCCAGGCCACTTTTCAAAGTTTCCAACCACACTGGAACATTCTGAACCAGCAATGGCATTTACTTCCTCTGCACTTCCTTTCCAAGTCTATCAAGTGATAGGGCACTGCTTTCCAGCCAGTGGGAATATGCACTACTGGTTCCTGGCAATATCTTAACTGAGCTGATTCCCTTCTCCGATGGCTCACACAATACATTTTGATATGCTGCTGTGTTAGTATCTTTTTTTCTTGAAACATCTTACCAGTGGACGTGTGACAGGGCTTTAACTTGTGCCCAAAGTCACCACAGTGATTACTGCAGCTAAAAACCAGGCCATGTGTTAAGATAGCTAGGGGCTGCTGCAAGGGATTGCAGTTTCTGTATGTGCTGCCATTCTCTTTAAGAGTTTTGGGTGGCCTGTAATATCACGTTTCCTGGTCGCTTCTTGAAAACAGAGCCAAACCTGTTAAAAGCATTAAACTCTCCACCCTGATTGTATCTGGAATCCTGGATTTTTGCAATATTTCTAACAAGGCAAAGGCTACAAAGGGACTCGGTGGTGCTGTGGTCTTTGACCTCCTGAGCCACACGTTGGATACAAGGTCAGGGTCAGGAGTTTGGTGTTCTCAGATAGTCCCCGTTGGGTCATTGCTTATATCACAAAACCAACTTAGTCTAATTGGCTACACTCAAATAATTCAGTCCAAAATGACAATTGGTGGTTTATCACTAGAAAGTTCACTGTATCCCTGTGGCAAAGTGCCTGCCCCTGTGTATTTTCTGTTATATGTTATGTGCTAATGTTGGTGTATAGTATAGTAAACAGGTCTATGTAACACAAGTGTTTAAAATGTATATTTGTATTTTGTCACGGGGATTGCACAGCACTTCACGTGCAAGTAAAACGTAATAATATGTAAGCATGGGGAATAGCACTTTATTAATTCACGTGCAGTTGTACTGCAACTCCAACTGAATGATTGATTCACAATCAAGTCTCAATACAGCTGCATAAAAGCTACGTGTTTTCACCCACTCTGGGTTGTGTGTTCGGTGAGTGGAGAACAGGATTGAAGACGGAGGTAATTGTAATAATATTAAGTAAAATATTTGCTCACCGTGTTTTGTTTAGTGTTAGTCCGTTTTGTTTGTCTCTTTGTTTTGGCTGCCAGTGCCGTATCCTGTTTTTGTCCTGTTTTATTTTGTAATAATAAACCGCACAGCAGCGCATCCATTTATCATTTCCTCTCACAGTACTGTGTTTTTCTTCTGGTCTGACGTCCCCACTACAGACGTCTTTGTCACAATCCCTCAGCAAAAAAAAAAAAAACATGTCATTTTGAAACCAGTTATAAAAACCAACATCACAGAAAAGTGCATATAGAAGTGTCCTTTACCCAAAGCTTAATCACCAGTAGAACCAAATAAATAAACAGAAAGGCCCCAGCATTTCCTTGTCATATCTCTGATTTCCAGCAGGACCACTACTAAAGAAAAATGGTGACCCTTTAACATTAGCATTTAAAAGCAAGTAAACTGTAGCAGTTTTCTTCAACATAAATACAGTTAAGGCCTAAAATAAAATATTTCCAGGATCCAGTTTCTTGATCAACCTTCCAAAATCTCCCCGACCCAAAACATTTTCTTTATTTTCAAATCTTAACGGATGAAAAAATTAAAAAAGTTCCACAACGACATAACTGCAGGAAAACAGAGCAGATTGAAAAGCCTGTGAGACTTATGTGCCAGTGAAGAAAATGCTGCCAAAAACCACAGCATCAAAGATCACTATGGTAAGGGTGTTATATTTACAGACATAAAATGGTTTTAAATTAATACTTAATATTCTGCATGGTTTAAAAATGTGTCTGTAGTGTTAAATGCCTTTTTTCAAGCAGCATTTAATATTATTACATTTTCTCACATCACTAGCAAAGCTTTTACAAAATTAATAATACCAGTAAATCATTTTTGCATGTATTTGTTTTTATTATTTTCCCTTGTATCATAACATGTTATAACTATGTTTAACAATCTGGAGAAATTTGTGTGGGGAATCCTATCTATGTAGCATTCTGTACATTGAACACTATGTAACCCTACCACAGTTACTAATACTATATATTAATTTAAGTAACTTTGATTAGATATTCTTTACATTTAGCATATCCTATTAAACTTGTTTTGTTTGTTTTTCATGCAGGAAGAACAAAGAAAGAACACATCTCTCTTCACTCTCCAAAATGCCGGAATGACCATTTAATGTGCAGAGCGTTGCAAACCCAGAGTACTATACACTAAGTATCGTCGCACAGGACACCTGGAGACAGCAGCAGGAGCGGTCCTTTTTGAGGCGGGCACAGTCCACCTGCGGAGCTCCTGTCTTATCTGAGGTGGGCGGAGTACACCTGCGGAGCTCCTGTCCTTTCTGAGATGGGCGGAGTACACCGACGGAGCTCCTGTCCTTTCTGAGATGGGCGGAGTACACCTGCGGAGCTCCTGTCCTTTCTGAGATGGGCGGAGTACACCTGCGGCGCTCCTGTCCTTTCTGAGATGGGCGGAGTGCACCTGCGGAGCTCCTGTCCTTTCTGAGGTGGGCGGAGTGCACCTGCGGAGCTCCTGTCCTTTCTGAGGTGGGCGGAGTGCACCTGCGGAGCTCCTGTCCTTTCTGAGGTGGGCGGAGTGCACCTGCGGAGCTCCTGTCCTTTCTGAGGTGGGCGGAGTGCACCTGCGGAGCTCCTGTCCTTTCTCAGATGGGCGGAGTGCATCTGCGGAGCTCCTGTCCTTTCTGAGGTGGGCGGAGTGCACCTGCGGAGCTCCTGTCCTTTCTGAGGTGGGCGGAGTGCACCTGCGGAGCTCCTGTCCTTTCTGAGGTGGGCGGAGTGCACCTGCGGAGCTCCTGTCCTTTCTGAGGTGGGCGGAGTGCACCTGCGGAGCTCCTGTCCTTTCTCAGATGGGCGGAGTACACCTTACGGAGCTCCTATCCTTTCTGAGGTGGTCGGAGTACACCTGCGGAGCTCCTGTCTTATCTGAGGTGGGTGGAGTACACCTGCAGAGCTCCTGTCCTTTCTGAGATGGGCGGAGTACACCTGCAGAGCTCCTGTCCTTTCTGAGATGGGCGGAGTACACCTGCGGAGCTCCTGTCCTTTCTGAGGCGGGCGGAGTACACCTGCAGAGCTCCTGTCCTTTCTGAGATGGGCGGAGTGCACCTGCGGAGCTCCTGTCCTTTCTGAGGTGGGCGGAGTGCACCTGCGGAGCTCCTGTCCTTTCTGAGGTGGGCGGAGTGCACCTGCGGAGCTCCTGTCCTTTCTGAGGTGGGCGGAGTGCACCTGCGGAGCTCCTGTCCTTTCTCAGATGGGCGGAGTGCACCTGCGGAGCTCCTGTCCTTTCTCAGATGGGCGGAGCACACCTGACGGAGCTCCTGTCCTTTCTGAGGTGGTCGGAGTACACCTGCAGAGCTCCTGTCTTATCTGAGGTGGGTGGAGTACACCTGCAGAGCTCCTGTCCTTTCTGAGATGGGCGGAGTACACCTGCAGAGCTCCTGTCCTTTCTGAGATGGGCGGAGTACACCTGCGGAGCTCCTGTCCTTTCTGAGGCAGGCGGAGTACACCTGCAGAGCTCCTGTCCTTTCTGAGATGGGCGGAGTACACCTGCGGAGCTCCTGTCTTATCTGAGGTGGGCGGAGTACACCTGCAGAGCTCCTGTTGTACTTTCTGGCCACATTCATTACGGAAAGTGGAAACGTGTCTGTCTCTCAACTGCAGAGACCCAGTAGAAATTGCTTACTAGTAGGGGTGGGCAATATGGCCCCAAAAAAATATTTTGGATGTTACAGGTGGTATATGATGTATTACAATTTGTTATCAAACTTTTTTTTATTCATTTTTTGTACTTGCATACTATTTGTAACATAGATACTAGATATATAGATATATTTGTTCAATCTAGGTAAGTTTAACTGTTGAGCTTTCCACCAGATCAATGTATCTGATTCAGCCAAGGGTGTAAGTGCGTAATGATTTACTTCTAGACATACTCTGTCTTTTCAGAAACTACAGAGGCAGTAGTAGCTCCTGGTGTGCTTCATTTATTTAGCTGGTTCCCCTTTATTTGCTGCTAATTCTTCTTCAGTTGATTCAGTTCCAGTGTGATTGGTTGTGCCAGCGAAGCCCTACCCCTGCTCTAGCAGAGATTCCAACTCTGACTGCTCTTGCTCTGATTGATGCAGCCTTGTCCTCACTGATGTACTCCATGTTGAATCTTGGGTCAATAAAAGATTAAATATCAAGTAGATCTTGAGTGTCTGAGTCAGAATATTTTTCATTTAAGTAATTCAAAATTCTTTTGTTGATTGACTTTGTGAGCTCAGTCTCATCTTCCTCAGCAGCATAAATATTATTAAGCATATGCAAAATAGTTTTCAGGTAGGACACACTGACATAGTCTTCACTAGACAGCATCTGTATGGGCTCAAAGCCTTGTTCAATGAATCAAGCACATCAATGTCCTGCCATGTAGGTACTAAGTGCCTTTTTTTTCTATTGGAAGCAAGGACTTGTGTGATAGATTTTTCCTGTTCCAGCACCCTTTGTTTGTGGTACTTGCAAAAAATATATATAGTGGTTAACTCTTCGATTAGTCGCCTACAACAGTCATTGTAAAATGTTGGCAAAGCTGTTTGTGAAAAATACTTTCGACTAAGAAGTTCATTTTCAACAACTTAATAAAGCCTTCTTTTTCTACAGTGTAGATAGGAACCATATCTTTTGAGTTGTGATACGTTACTGCGTCAGTGATTTGTTTCCATCGTTTACTGCTTTGTTCATATGCTCCTGTCATTTCTGACAGAAGGACCATAGAGTGTGATAGTTACTGCTGTCCTTTCATAGTGGACTCCTCGAGCAGTGCACCTGCGAAGCTCCTGTCCTTCCTAGATGGTGGGCGGCTTGCTCCTCCTGAGACTCCGCGAGCTCGACTCACGTGGACAAGAAGGGTTGCAGGACCGGAAAGAGTCTTCTCAGATGGGCGGAGTGCACCTGCGGAGCTCCTGTCCTTTCTCAGATGGGCGGAGTGCACCTGCGGAGCTCCTGTCCTTTCTGAGGTGGTCGGAGTACACCTGCAGAGCTCCTGTCCTTTCTGAGGTGGGCGGAGTACACCTGCAGAGCTCCTGTCCTTTCTGAGATGGGCGGAGTACACCTGCAGAGCTCCTGTCCTTTCTGAGATGGGCGGAGTACACCTGCGGAGCTCCTGTCCTTTCTGAGGCAGGCGGAGTACACCTGCAGAGCTCCTGTCCTTTCTGAGATGGGCGGAGTACACCTGCGGAGCTCCTGTCTTATCTGAGGTGGGCGGAGTACACCTGCAGAGCTCCTGTTGTACTTTCTGGCCACATTCATTACGGAAAGTGGAAACGTGTCTGTCTCTCAACTGCAGAGACCCAGTAGAAATTGCTTACTAGTAGGGGTGGGCAATATGGCCCCAAAAAAATATTTTGGATGTTACAGGTGGTATATGATGTATTACAATTTGTTATCAAACTTTTTTTTATTCATTTTTTGTACTTGCATACTATTTGTAACATAGATACTAGATATATAGATATATTTGTTCAATCTAGGTAAGTTTAACTGTTGAGCTTTCCACCAGATCAATGTATCTGATTCAGCCAAGGGTGTAAGTGCGTAATGATTTACTTCTAGACATACTCTGTCTTTTCAGAAACTACAGAGGCAGTAGTAGCTCCTGGTGTGCTTCATTTATTTAGCTGGTTCCCCTTTATTTGCTGCTAATTCTTCTTCAGTTGATTCAGTTCCAGTGTGATTGGTTGTGCCAGCGAAGCCCTACCCCTGCTCTAGCAGAGATTCCAACTCTGACTGCTCTTGCTCTGATTGATGCAGCCTTGTCCTCACTGATGTACTCCATGTTGAATCTTGGGTCAATAAAAGATTAAATATCAAGTAGATCTTGAGTGTCTGAGTCAGAATATTTTTCATTTAAGTAATTCAAAATTCTTTTGTTGATTGACTTTGTGAGCTCAGTCTCATCTTCCTCAGCAGCATAAATATTATTAAGCATATGCAAAATAGTTTTCAGGTAGGACACACTGACATAGTCTTCACTAGACAGCATCTGTATGGGCTCAAAGCCTTGTTCAATGAATCAAGCACATCAATGTCCTGCCATGTAGGTACTAAGTGCCTTTTTTTTCTATTGGAAGCAAGGACTTGTGTGATAGATTTTTCCTGTTCCAGCACCCTTTGTTTGTGGTACTTGCAAAAAATATATATAGTGGTTAACTCTTCGATTAGTCGCCTACAACAGTCATTGTAAAATGTTGGCAAAGCTGTTTGTGAAAAATACTTTCGACTAAGAAGTTCATTTTCAACAACTTAATAAAGCCTTCTTTTTCTACAGTGTAGATAGGAACCATATCTTTTGAGTTGTGATACGTTACTGCGTCAGTGATTTGTTTCCATCGTTTACTGCTTTGTTCATATGGCGCAACATTTGAAAATTATAAGGATTTGTATTTCGCCTTTTTTGGCAGCTGATTTTGTAGGTTTTTCAGGCTGCAACTTTTTTTGATTGCATTAACTGTGTTCAATAAGATGTCATTGCTTCAGGTGATGAAATAGATTGGACATGTTGCCTCCTTTCGCTGCCACAGCCTTCAAACATACTTTGCAAATTATGGTACTTTGCTCAGTATCTGTTGATCTGATTTCGAAAAAACACCAAACCACTGAAGATGCTCCTTTCTTAGGGATCCGCTCATCTCCAGTAGAATGATCCAGTAGAAAGTCTTGCCGCTTTGCTCTTTTTCACTTTCACTCATAGCAGCAGCCATAGTTAGGCTATGTGACAAACTAACGAAGAGACTGTGTGAAGCCGAGCTATCTAAGTTTAGCTAATCGGCATATCTTACTTACTACTATATACTTACTACTCCTCAAAGCTGGGCAGGCCAGACGTATGCATCTACTGTGCAAGACATGGAGCAAATAAAGGGCCGTTCACACCGGACATGGCATGGCACTAGTGCTTGTTTTCAATGAAGGCGGTCACGGGAAGCAGCACTCAAGTGGCCTCGCAGAGTGCAAGAGATATAATATTTTCAACTTTCACCACTTCGTGAAGTAAATTACAATCAACCAATCAAGGGAAAGTAGGAGGCTCCTTTGCGAGGAAGAAAAAAAAAGTACCATGGAGGAAAAGCTTGTGGTTCTGATTTCTGATTTTCTAGAGCTGTATAATACAACACTTAGGTTTGAAATCTGCCTTCATCAAACTGGAGCTCCGGTATCAGCCAATGATATTCACTGTACCTTTTTCTTTTCTTGGTGATGTCATGGACTGCAATGCATGTGATAATAATAATGCCTTTAATTCACACTGTCTTTGTTTATACCCAGCAAACCAGACAAAATTCACAAAGAAATAAAGAAAAATATCTCAATTTTTAAAAGCAATATTTTTTTATTTTATTTTAAACACAATTGCCTGATATTTTGGGTAATTGTGGGGGGATTATGATGGTGAGTGTGGGGGGTTAAAATTAGGTTTTATAAAAAAAAATATGTATATATAATTATATAATGATATTGAAATATAATATATATATATATATATATATATATATATATATATTGTTTTATTCGATAAAAAAATGATTCGAAAACACAAAATATGATTGTTGTCTGGCGAGTGACTGAAAAGGGACGAGCGTTCGGTGTGTGAACAGTGGTCTGCGGCGACTGCAGAGCGGCTCGCAAGGAGGTGGCATGCGCGCCGCGTTTGGTGTAAATGGCCCTTCATAAACAACAGCGTTGCAGAGTTTTAAAACTGTGTTGCCCATTTGTGCAGACACAACTAGCCAATTTGTCAAAGGCCGTATGGCAAAGGGAAATAAAGGTATTTCCCCTTATTTTCTCATTTGAATAATTTAATTAAAACAAATGCTCTACCTACCGACCCAAGTGAATTTTGTTACAAAATACGATCCAAAGATTATTTTATTTTAGGCTCAAACCAGTTTTTCAACAGTGTTAATTCAATCATTAAATAAATCAATTAATAAACAAATAAAAGTACATGGGATGATTTTTTTCAATGACATTAAAGTCAAACTGAACTGCCCTGTTGGTAATATACAGATTGGGTAGGGTATGGACAGCCAAAGTACAGCAGTTTATTAGTATTACTGGATGAAGGCTTGAACCTGCACCAAAACCATAACACTTAGCAAGTCTATATAGTAAGTCCCTCAACACTGGCATTTTCATTTTAAACTACTGAACTAGTACAGTAATGTTATATTTTCCTGAAATAATGCCAGTGCCATAAATTTTCATTTAAAAACATCAGGTTACCTTTTAAAAACAAGAGTCCTTTTCAGCTTACTGAATCCCCCCCACCCCCTACATCCTTAAATTCACCCATAAACCCCATCTCTCAAAATCAAGGTCAACCAAGCCCAGGCCGCCTTTTTTTTTTTTGGTCGCAAGATTATGAATTATGAGTTCAGAGGCTTCCCCCGGACTAGTCTGCCAACATCAACCTAATTAAAACGACCAGAAACAAAACCCTCATAGGCACGGAAACTTGTGTCCATTTAGCATGAAAAAAAAATAAATTAATGTTGACTATTTATGAAGAATGTGATACACAATTAAATCAGTGTTTAAAAGTTGGAGCATTAAACAAATGGACTTGTGGTAAACTTGTGGTAAAGCAGACAGAGCATGTGCCAGCATGATACAAGCAAGGTTTATAAATGTATTAAGCCATATTTGTTGTCAACACATGCAGTGTTATTAATGCTTGTACAGTAAGCCTTACAGGTTAAGCACTCTGTGTGTTCTTCTACTGTTTTGACTGTGGTCTCGTAAACATGGCGTGTGTCAGAGTTTTACTAACTAAAACGGGGGGTTAAATATTGTAATATATGTAATTATTTTACTTATGCTCCTTAGATCTGGTAATCTAGTAATATTGGTAACATTTTAGTTGAATGACAAGGTATAAAGTAAGTTATAACAATATTTAACAGTACTATTAGAAAATTCTAAGGCAATTCCAAGAAATACCTTTTGTAATAAATGTGTATGACATGAAGCTTTCTATTAGTAATGTGTCACTAAAATGTTACTAACACATGCATAGCGGTTTTATAAACAAAGTATCTTGCTAAGTCTTGTCCTTTCCCTGTGTTCAGGGTTTAGCAACAAAATGTGGTTTCCATGGTCTGAACACATTAACTTTGCAGAATAATTTCTCCTGTTTCCTGTGCCAGACAGCAACATGCTGCATGGTTTCAAAATAAACACATTGAAGTATAAATACATGGAAGCTAGTCACTGGGACGTAAAAGGGTATTTAGATAGTTATATTTTTCCACTGACGAAGGTTTTTAAGTGTATAGTAATTAAACAGTCAAGTAAACAAAATACAGTATCACCATACCATTTAACAGCAGCAATTTGACACAAAACTCAGCAAGTGAACCATGGCATAGAAAAAGGCAACCATTTTCTGAGTCATTCTGCAATGCCTAATCTACACTGGATACATCACCCTACACTAAGTTAAACATATCTGTAATCAAAATGCCCCCCAAAATGTGTTTTAATAATTTAAAAACGCACCAAATTCAGCTACTTTTTTCTGGCTGGTGGCCATCTTGGCTTTTAGTTTTACCCTCTACTGACTTTGAGGCTTCATAATTTTATTATATATATATATATATATATATATATATATATATATATATATATATATATATATATATATATATATATATGATATTATACACAAAGATCAACACTTCACCAATTAAAAAAAAAAAAAAAATCTTCTACGCTACATGGTGGTTTTAAATTAAAAGATCAAAAAATGTACAAGCAAGCCTCCCAAAAACACACCTATCACTGCAGACAGACTGTCTAGAACGTCATGGCATGAGCACAGCAGTTATGCCAAGTCTTTACTGCAAATATATGCGCATGTGTTACTTTTAAAGGCATGAGTGTTCTTTACTAAATATTAAAACACAATTATTAAAGCCTTGTTTAAAATTATATGTGCTGTAATCATTTTTTTAAATATATTTTTGAGGTTAAAAAAAAGAAAAAACTGAAATCATATAGGCAACACTGAGTGAAGCTCGCTCCACCTCATGCTAAATCACCATTGTAAAATGGCACGCTTGCAAATTTTCCAGCCGCGGATCATATTTCCATCCACATATCTCAGAATGGCTTACAATCAAGGACATATACAGTTAGAAAGCCCAGACTGTCAACTTTTCATTGATGATACAAACATGAATCAAGAATGGAGCTTGAATACAGGTTCTGAGATCACTGAAAGATGCTAGAAGCAAAAATAAAAATAAAATTACACATGGTATGTCTTCTTCAGTTACTATACTATACACTTAAATGTGTATTTACGAATTCATATGTTGATTATATTTCTACCGGTTTTACAATGCTTGAGAGCATGAAAGTTCTGAAATGGTTGTTTGTTTAAAGGGAAATAAAACATAAACCGTCAAAGTGTGAGTATTGTGATTTTTGTTTATGTTTACCGTAGTATTTATACTTCTAAATAATTCTGAAAGACTGTTCTTCACTGATTAGTATTCAATTATACGATGAGTTAAAAAGTTCAATAGTAGCACCGAGCAGAACTCTCCATAGGAGGCAGAATAAGCCAGACGCCTGCTTCCCCCTTCCTAGCATAGGCCAGGACAAGACCTAGTTTTAGGATCCAATGTACACTACCCAGAATTATCTGTGTGTTTAATTGAAATTAAAATTATATATGGTCTGCAGTGCATTACGAGAAAATATTTAATTGAGGAATTTATGAAATGGCGCAGAACACCAAGATGAAACATTTTCTTGAAATGCACTAGTGGATCAAACAATAACACAATTACTTGATTTGTGTGGGTAAGATCGCATAATTCCATACACAACACTTGTGTCAATACGTATGAATGTGCTATGACGTCTGTCTTTAGAGTAATTAAAAGCCAGCATATCACATTTATGAAATTGAAGCGTGAGAGGGATCATAGCAATTTGATTGAACACAAATGCCTGGCAGTCCAGGGGTGCTGTATTAACACCAGTAGAATACGGGAACTCCAGATTCATGCAGCAGTTGTGATGGTGAGTACAGTACTACTGTAGTTAAAAATGTAGTTTAACATGAAACGCTGCATTTCAGAAATTTTTAACAATAACCACGAAAATTTTAATAGTTAAGGTGTGTGTGTTGCACATGTGCCATTCACAAAATGCCCTGAAAACTTAAAATAAAGAAAACAATTACAATAAAGGTCTGAAACGCACCAAAAGGTCAATAATTAAAATTGATTAAAAAAAAACGGGAGTGACCGCTGAAAAATATTTCTTTGTGAACTCCAATAAACCAGTGTTGTCTTTCGCCATTCAAATCGTAATGCACTAAAGGGTTGAGTTAGCACGAACAGATTTATATTGTTTGTTGCATCTACTTTAGCAGCCATATCTATCCCAGCTATTTTTGGTTACATTTTTTACCTTCAGGAGTCTAAGGATGATTTAATTGCACAGTAACTTACATAGTTACATGACAAGCTAATACTATCTCTTGACTTCAGCCAAAGAAGCAGACACTGTAATTTCAACATTGCTATAATGAAAAACAGTAATGTAGGGTTTTGTACTGTCATCTTCTCCAGGAAAGAAAGAGTTTATTTCTCAAACTGAACATTTTAAGAATGGTGACAGCAGAACATAGATATATTTGGGACTGTAATTAGCAAGTGTACTCCTGAGAAACAAAAAAACATTAAGGGAATTCAAAATGAAATTTACTGCAGCTTACTTGATTGCAGTAGAAAGCTTTCAGATTGTGGTAATGAAAAAACAATGGTTTGGAAATATATAAAATATGATGCTGGGTTTGCTGTGGTGTATTTAGTATTGAAAATAACAGAACAAACTCACTGAAACTTAAACTTGGTTTTAATGAAACAATAAATGGTTACATATAAAGTAAAAAAAAAAAAAAGAAAGAAAAAAAAAGAAAGAAAAAAAATAAGAGCTGGCTGTGTTACATGCTCTCAGACCAGGACTCCACTAACTAACACTGAGCATGTGAGCTGCAGCATGCTATTCACCATAGCACAACTATACACAATTAGAGGTGCTGTCACCATATCCATACACCACACTTGCAAAATATCAGAAATATAAAATGTGAGTTCATTGAAGCCATCAGCTGCAAAGAATGAGGAAACAAACAAGTGACTGCTAACTTAAGTTAATATTTTAGTATCATTCGTGTGTCACAAGTTGTTGTAAACAAAATTACCCAACCGTCAACCTTGACTTAAATTTAGTGGCCTTGGTGCCTTCTACAAATGTGTTGAACTGAAACCCATTTTGGCTTTGCCCTTTTTGTTGGCAATTTAGAGCTCGCTCTCTCTCTCTCTCTCTCTCTCTCTCTCTCTCTCTCTCTCTCTCTCTCTCTCTCTCTCTCTCTCTCTCTCTCTCTATATATATATATATATATATACACACACACACACACACACACACACACATACATCAATGTTTGATATATGGATTAACGTTTGCTGTATATGGATTGATGTCTGCTATGTATGGATTGATGATTGTTGATATATATATACATTGATGTTTGGTATGGATTGACTTAGAGCAGGCACATTGTTAGTAATCTCAGCTGATACTTACTTTTGCAATACAAGTAGCCTGACATTCATTTTAACCAAAACGTTATTAAAATTGTATATTTTATAAATGAACAAATAATAAATAATATATAGGTATATTATTTTGAATTGGGCCTTCCATTGGATTACTAAGGGGCTTTCGACTTTCCTCCTAATCTGTAATGAATAATAGGAGTGTTGCGTACAGTATTTGTGAACCACTAATAGGAGTGTTGGAGGGTGTTAGACAAACTCCCTCAACACGCTTGTCACACAAACAGGTTGGTGGCGCATCGCATCAACCCCCCCCCCACCCCCCACCCCCCAAAAAAAACATTTCCAACATCAATCCCCCGGTATTGATTGAGTGCTAAAATGACGATCTGCGAAAACAATTTTCAAAATTCCCCTTAAACAGAAAGTAATTAATGATAAATTTGAAATCCCGTATGGTATGGGTAGTGCACGAAAAGCAATAACAAATGCAAATACAGTATGAAGATGATCTTCAAGACATTTGGATGTGAGTTCTGAACAGTTCAAATCAAAGTGAGCCTGTGCCGCATCACAAATGCAAGTAAATACTCTGTTATATCTGCATTTGTCATATTAGGAGCAATAATCAATTCAAGTATAATATTAAAGAGTTTTGGTAGTTGGGAAAAGTAGACTTTTAATTACTTAACCATTAACTCTGATGCAGAAAAGGTTTCCTCTGCTGTCGACAATATAATGACCCTTTTTGAAGTCCATCAAATAAATAAATAAATATATGTTGACACTATGCAGCGGTTCACAAATACTGACTGGGAGCCCTGGAAGGTACCCCCCAGCAGGAAAGAAAATACTGACAAATGGGGGGCGTGTGAAACGTGATCACTCACTTCCATTAGTGAGCGAATAGCCATTGATCTTTGCCTTTCTAAGGGGAATGAGTGCACCCAACATAGCCCAAGTGCCAGGAAAATGCGCCCACACTACAAGGAGGTGGGGAGGGAGGGAAAAGGGGGAAAGGAGGGAACCATCAGAACCCTTTCACTGTTGGAACAAAGCACTCTTGGTATGAGTTTTTTATGACAAACTTTTTGTTTCGAGTTCAATTGATCTTGCCTTCTAAGGGAATGAGTGCACCCAAACCATGCCAGGAAAATGCGCCCCACAACATTACGGAACCATCAGAACCCTTCACTGTTGGAACCAAGCACTCAGGGCTGTAGAGTTCTTTAGGGGGGGGGGTGGGGAAGGGAGTGGGGGCGACGTGGAAAACAAGGCAACACGGTGTTGAGTTTGGGAATACTGGACACTTCTTCTAAGGGAATGAGTGCACCCAAACCATGCCAGGAAAAAGGAGGAAAGGGGAGGGGGGGGGAGGTGGGGGGGGGGGAGGAGGAAAAAAGGAACGTGATGCGCAGTTTGTGCACCAACTGGGACTTGAAAAATGCCTTTAGGGGTGAAGTGTGATGGGGAGACCGGTTTTGTGGCAACTGCAACTACCGGCACTGTCTCGAGAGCGGGGGGGAAAAGTGGGAAAGGGCGGGAGGCGGGGGAGGGGAGGTGGAAAGGAGGTGGGAGGGGAAAATGGGGAGGGGGGTGGAGGGGGAGGAGGGAGGGGGAGTGGGGGCGGGGAAGGGCCCCGGGGGTGCGGGGGAGGGGGTGGGAGGGGGAAAGGAAAGGGGAAAAGAGGGGGGAGGAGGGGGGGGAAAGGAAGGGGAGGGAGAAAATGCGCCCCACTACATTACGGAACCATCAGAACCCTTCACTGTTGGAACAAAGCACTCAGGAATGTATGAGTTTTTTATGGAGTTTTTTAGGTTGGTGCCACTCATCCATTTGTCGAGAACGTGGTGAAGGATGATTCATCTCACCATATCACATGTCTCCACTGCTCGGTAGTTCATTGCCTGTGCTCTTTGCACCACTGGACTTGAAAACGTGCATTGCCAGGTGTGATGAACAGTTTGTGCACTGCAACCCGACTATGGTATCCCGCTCTGTGGAGTTCTCGGCAGACCGTTTTTGATGCAACTGGCTGCTCGCACCCTAGGTTGAAATTTGCAGTCAGTTGATCTGCAGTTGCTTGCCTGTTTTGGCTTGCACTTTGAATTAACGCACGGATATCACAATCCTGGAGTATGTGCTTCCGCCCACTGTTTCCCTTTGTTGATGATGTCTTTTTCTCGGAGTTCCATGCGGTCATCACCTTAGACACCGTTGCTCATGAAACATCAGCAAGTTGAGCTGTCTTGGTCACTGAAGCTCCTGCCAAGCGCGCCCCAACAATCACCACTCTTTCAAACTGAGGTCTCCTCTTGCAGCAATGCTAGCCATAATTATAGGTAACCAGGCCTGTCCAGCATTTGTATACATGACTCTAAGACTGCTGGGATGTTATTTGCTTAATTAAGCATGAGCAGCACCTGTGTGGAAGCCCTTGCTTTCAATATACTTGGTGTCCCTCATTTACCCAGGTGTTCCATTTTTTTGTCCACTACCTGCATATATTGTAGCATTTCAGGGTAAATAAAAGGGGAAGCAGACGACCTCTGCATGATCTCATTCAGATGTTAATTACGGTCAGGACACCACAACAAAGCCCCGAGCTGCTCGCAGGCAGCTCCTAAATAGCGATCCCCCCAAGCCCTATTGGCTCTCACACACACACACACACACACACACACACACACACACACACACACACACACACACACACACACACACACACACACACACAGAGGCACATTTACATACACACTGACCAATCGCTCAGACACTCAGTCCCGTGCAAGCAGCTGACTAGCGGAACCAAACACAAATCACAGTGCAGCAAACACAGACCCCATCTACATACAGCTGCACTGTGCACATGACACCCCAGGCAGCGCGCGAGCACTGCCTAGACACAAAACATTCTTTGCTCACAGATTCACTGCAGGGTGACTCAAACAGCGGGAATAACAGGACAACACATACAATTAGCACAGATTGTTACACTATATAGCAAACATTGATGTATATATATATATCAAATATCGATGTGTGTGTGTGTGTGTGTATATATATATATAATATCAATCCATATATATCAAACATCGATGTATATATCAAATATCAATCCATATATATCAAACATTATATATATTTAAAAAAAAATATGCACATAAAAAACAAAACAACCCCCCTTCCTTTTGAAATGACTGAAAACTATTTTCTGTTGTATGGTGAAGTTATGCAATTGTTTTTCTCTTTTATCCATCAACTGAAAATTTATCAAAGTGAGTTTGTCCTCATCATTAATGTAGGGAGTTTAATCATTTAAAAAAATATGGTAAACATAATCCAGTAAATATGTGTCTATGTTGCACACAACTGTTTAACTTTTTATTTTTAAATGGTTAAAATTCTGTTAATGTTCATGTAAATCTGTATACATAAAGTTCGTACCAGTTCCAAACACCCAGTGGTGGTTTACTGCCCCCTTCCCTGCAATGACTAAGTGGTTCTTATTGTCTTTAAAAAAGTGAAAGTCAGCGCCAATTTGGATCTACCGTATATTTCATGTACAGTATAGCATGTACAGCATTTCAGTGCAGTATTAGTAGTGAAGAAACCATCATCATCAGAGTATTGGCTTCCCTGGGAAGTTTTTCATTTTGGAGGCTTTTCCAGCTAGTTCCTAATCAGCAAACAGAACAAATGTCTCATACTGCAATGGACAACAATGCTCTTCCAAGCTCAGTTGATTTTATGATGAAAAGGAATACTGTGTAATACTTTCCTACATTAAATAACTCTATTAACTAACCTGGTGTTAGTCTGTCTAAAACGGAACCATTAAACTGAACACTACATTGCTAATGACACAACTTTATTCTTGAAAGATTCATATATTTGATGTATAGTTGGTGTAAAAACCTACTACCCTATATTATGTAAGGTGTATTGTATCGTACCTTATTGTATTTGTACACCCCTGAGTTAGGTTAAGTAGCTGAATAAACACTCAGCATCATGCTGTGCATGTGATGAGCATGCTCTGCCAATAACTATTTAACTGTAATTTAAAAGGAACAAGTAACTTAATTTTACTGGTTCATACAAATAATTCAGCATGTGTGTTTTGCAGTTCTCTATGTTTCCTATAAAATATATCTAAAGAAAATGAATAAAATGAGTTTGGCTCGGTCCATCACTCAGTGCACAGTCACAAACATTCAATAATGGGAGATCTTTTAAGAAATGTACCATAAAGTCAATTACTTTTTGATAAATGAGGCTTATCTAGAGTGAGCTGAATCGAGAGGCCTGTTTCCCTCAGATTACATTAACAGACAGGAAAAAGTACTGGGGGAGCTGAGGAACATTAATAAGGGCAGACCTTTTCACTAATTTGGCAATTGATAAAGAAACTGAAAACAATGTTCCAAGCAAGAACGGACCTCTCACAATTTGTAGTTGAAAGCAATTAAAACCAGGGTGGGTGTCGTCCCATGTTACAAACACTCATGAGCGCCTCTCTACAACTCAGTCTTATGCTCCCCCATCTAAATGACCCTCAGCATTTGAAAGGAAGCATCTTATTAGGTTTGACATCTCACCTGAACTCACATTAGTTACTGTATGCACTCTTCTGTCAAGTCTGGAAAGCAGCAAGCAACACCACCGTTTCCACTAAAATACATTTATAAAAAATTATCTCACTAATCAGGAAGTGCACAATTCACATGTTAAGAAAAATGATTCTGTGGGTAAAGCCCTTTCAGTAATGACATTGCATTTCATGTCAAAGCACACTTAACTGCACAAACATTTGTACCACTTGAAATGTTTTAAGTTTAAAGTAGAAATAAATAGTTTACTTGGATATGTTTTACTCAACAAAACCAATATGCCTGTGAAACACCTCTTTAAAAAGCAGCACTCACAATTCCTTTATTAAACTGTAGGTTTATTTAAATTTTTTAGATAATTTGATTGTTACGATGTACACACAAACTTTTGGGACTACCTACAGATGTGACCCTTCATCAGGTGAAAATTGACTTTGAGAACAATACATTTAAATTACAATTGCTCACAT
This sequence comes from Polyodon spathula, assembly GCF_017654505.1. NCBI lineage: Eukaryota > Metazoa > Chordata > Actinopteri > Acipenseriformes > Polyodontidae > Polyodon > Polyodon spathula. Next base: position 45,727,210 of record NC_054537.1, on the reverse strand, counting down.
TTTATTCACAATATTCATTACTTTTTAAAATATGGTCTACTAATGCATTTTAGTGACTTAAAACAACAACATAAAAAACACACTACAGTAGTTTACTTCTATTTCCAATTAAATGTCATCTGAACAGTGCTTGTCACTGCAGATTACTTGGTCCTGTGGGCAAAGCTGGGGCTAGAATTCTGAAGATACAGATTTGAAAACCAAACTCAAACCCCCAGCTTACTCAGTCCCACCCTCCTTTTAAACTGGACACAGAGACAGCTGAGTTGGGATGTTAAATATAACCTTGTTTTTGTATGTGTGTTTTTTTTATCATTCCATATTGATATTATTTTAGATCTGTATGCTGTAATGTCTGCCCTTTCTGCAACTACAGTATGGAACCATCAGGAATCTCTAAAGATATCACAGTTTCAGAGGGACAGAAATTGGATCTGCTGAGTGGTCAATTTTTAAACCATCTCGTTTCAGAAAATTAGCATTTAAAAATTATTGTATAAAGGAAATTTACTAGTAAGCATAATACATAATGATCTAAGGGGAAATACCAATGGAGAACAAAATAACTTCACAATAATATATTTAACAGGTATAAAATTCAATATTATGAAAAAAGATCTACATTTATGGTAAACATTTTTATTGTCCACAAATGACATCAAAAATAGTTTCTAATGGCTGTTTCACAGGTTGAATTATACATTGTGCAGTGGGAGTAATTCCCCAAAACATACTTTGGCATGTGTGTTTGTCTTCCTAATTCTGTATAGCTACTGACCCCAAAAACACCTTATGGCACAATTAAAAAAAAAAAAAAAAATTAAAAAAACAGAAAGAAATCTAACATGCTCTTCTGGTATATTTTCGATCTTCAAAACAAGTCCCGGGAAGATGTTCTGGTGTACAAATGGAGTTAAAACCTGTCTCTGTTAATTAAAGTGGTGATTCACAATTGTTTCTCCGATAGTAACTGTAACAAAAACAAACCACAGCCCCAAAACCACATCAGTGGCCTGTTTACTCCCGAGAGCAAAGAGTTCTGCCATGCGTATCCCCCACACTGCATTTTGTTACCCCTCCTTCACACACCCATTCAACCACTGTAACTCTCCAAAGTGGGAATTATAGTATTATTCAATCAAACCATTGTTCACTGAACAAAAAAAATCAAAGAAAAATTATCCAGTTTCGCTCCTACTTGAAATTTTTGGTACATTTCCTGGATGGAATAAAAATTGTTAAAGATTATATTCTAACAAGCAATGGCACGTGTACACAGGATAATCCTTCATAAATATAATTTGCCTACAATTTGTGCTGTATGTATCAACTACACTTCTTTTTGGAACTACCGTAAGCTTGTGAGATTGAATATATTATAATTCTTTTCCAAGACTGCCCAGATGAGGTGTCACATTTTATTTCCAGTGAATCAATCACAGTGTTGGTGATAATGTGCAGTGGTAAGCAGCGCGTATATAAGTGATATAGATGAAGCCTCTATAGTCAATACTTTCCCAAACGAACATTAAGGCAGTCCAAGATTAGTGCTTTGTGAAACCACCCCAAAGATTTTAAACTAGTGCAGCAGTCAATCGCATATCTGACTGCGGTAGGACCAGAGTAAGGGCAGATATGTGAAAGGGCGAATAAATGGATCCTGTTTTAAATACCATTATACACAGCTGTACCAACTACTATATTCACACACTTATTGTTTTGAGATTCAGCTTTTATTTAAGAAGGATAAGGGGTATTAATCCTTGTGACAGGGTAGCCGTCTGTCGTGTGGTGCATGAATTAGCTGCTGAGTGACAGGCAGGAGATCGAGAAGGAGATTGAAGTAGATACAACCCACAGGCAAATAGGATTTATTTACATAAACACATTGAACAGCAATGGTAGCGCACAAAGTACATACAACAGTACAAAAAACTGGTGGGCTCTGCAATCTCTGAACTAATCATCTTCTGTGTTCAATAATAAATGAATTCCAGCTACTCGCCTGGCTGTGGGCGGTTTCATCTTGCTTACTCTGTATTCAGTATCCAACCCTGGTTCTGGTTCTCACACTCACTCACACACACACACACACACACACACACACACACACACACACACACACACACACACACTGCTGAAGAGGATGATCACGGCAGATAAACGGTGAGGGCGGTTATGTGATGGGCGGCTACATGACGGATTACTGTAATAACAAAC